>NC_142142.1:10675000-10855000 GCF_024610735.1 Ursus americanus
ACCACGACTGGCTTTTTACCAACCATGATATTCCCATTCCACTCATCAGTGATTGGTTTTGACACAAAATCTATTACAATTCTGGCCAGTTTTAAAGGGTCTTTCTGGGAGTGGTTTTATGCACTAAGACAAACATGGCTAGGGTGTTAATAATATTCTATTTATCTCAGAACTGGTTTCATGGGAGCATTAATTCTGTGAAAATTCAGTGGTTTTGAACTTATCTATATATTGTACATTAATGAAAAATTTAGATGCCATATATATATATATATATATATATATATATATATATATATATATATGACAATGGCAAATGGCAGAGGAGAAAAGTTCATCATCATCTACTAGACGTTGTTTCCAGAAATGAGACCTGAATGTGTATACAGTAACCATTTTATGACCATGAATGGGTCTAAGCCAATTTTCTAAGGATGGCAGCAGGATAGAAAGATGGGAAAACCTGAGTCCTGGATAAAGTCATCAGGTTCCTGAGTTAGCCAATTTTGGAGCTAGTCTGTCACCATTCTTCTTATTAAAATCAGTTGATTTGAGTTTTCTGTCACTTAAAGTTGAAAGCATCCTAACTGTTGTCAAAGATGGGGAAGTAGTTTGGGTGGGGAACAAAGGAGGCTCACTTTATTTGCAATATTTTATTTATTTTAATTGAAAAATGCAAAAATAATATCAATTGTCAGGCCTAGGTAGTGGATATATAGGTATTTCCTTGTTCTTCTAGAATTTAAAAAAATCTTGGGGCTCCTGGCTGGCTTCAGTTGGTGAAGTGTCCAGCTCTTGATTTCAGCTCAGGTCATGATCTCAGGGTCTGGAGATGGAGCCCTGCATTGGGCTCCTCTCAGCAGGGAGTCTGCTTATCCTCTCCCTCTCCCTCTCCCTCTCCCCTCTCCCTCTCCCTCTCCCCTCTCCCCTCTCCCTCTCCCTCTCCCTCTCCCTCTCCCTCTCCCTCTCCCTCTCCCTCTCCCTCTCCCTCTCCCTCTCCCTCTCCCTCTCCCTCTCCCTCTCCACCACACACACACACACATACACACACACACTTTCTGTCTCTCTGTCTCTCTCTCTTTCTGAGATAAATAAATCTTAAAAAAAAAAAATCTTTAAAAATAGGGGCACCTGGGTGGCTGGGTCACTTAAGCATCAGACTCTTGATTTCAGCTCAGGTCATGATCTCAGGGTCATGGGATGGAGGCCCGCGTCTGGCTCTGTGCTCAGTGTGGAGTTGACTTCTCCCTCTCTCTGCTCCTCCTCCCCTACTCCCACCCTGCTTGTGCACGCATGCTCGTGCTCTCTCTCTCTCTCAAATAAATAAATAAATAAATAAATAAATAAATAAATAAAACTTTAAAAAAAATCTTTAAAAATAAAAAGAAAGGTGACAGATGAATTGTATAAACATCAGGAACAAAGATGTGGGAATGGTTATTGTAAGTTGAGAAACAGCTGGGAAATACTTTTTAGCAAATGCATCAAGAACCAATTTGTATTCATTTAATAAATACTCACTGGGCTTTTACTGTGTAAGCAACTGTGACATTCAGCTTGGGACTTACATTTGAAATCATATGGTTTGGGGTTTTTTGGGTTTTTTTTTGGTTTTTGTAGAGAGCATCTTAATATATTGGTACACGTCTTCAGTGTTCTGTAGGATAACTTCCTATATTCTACACTAAAGTCTACATTTTATTTAAAGTCTATATTTTAAATTAGATCACTTCCAACATTATATCCAAATTTGGTGAAAAACCTACATAACCATATTTTGCATAATTTTAAAAACACGTCTGTCCCCATCATTTGGCTAAGTAAAATTCATAAAACCAATCTTATTCTTACCTCTGGTTGGAGAGTGATCAGAACTCTGACCCCTAAATTGTATAATTTTTTCTTGGGATAGTAATTGTGTGCGATTCTTAAATTATGACATATATGTGTATCTGGTTCTAGAATGTAATAACTTAAAGAAAACCAATTGCAGTTGAAAGTGTAGGCATACCTCAGAGATATTGTCGGTTCGGTTCCAGACCACTGCAACAAAGCAAATACCGTAATAAAGCAAGTGAAATGAATTTTTTGGCTTCCCAGTGCATATAAAAGTTATATTTACACTACTGTAGGCTATTAATTGTGCAGTAGCATTATGTCTTAAAAATAACAATTAAAAAACTTTATTGCTAAAAATGCTAACCATCATCTGAGCTTTCAGCAATTTGCAATCACCAATGACACATCACCATAACAAATATAGTAATAATGAAAAGGTTTGAAATATTGTAAGAATTACCAAAATGTGACACAGAGACACAAAGTGAGCAAATGCTGTTGGGAAAAATGGTACCAACAGACTTGCTCAACATAGCATTGCCACAAACCTTTAATTTGGGAGAAAAAAAAAGCAGTGTCTGCGAAGTGCAGTAAAGCAAAAACGCAGTAAAGTGAGGTGTGTATGTATCAACCTTGATGTAAGACCTGAGTTAGCTCTCCTCCTCACTCTAATTTTGGTCAGGTCTCTCTCCAAGCTTCAATCTGGGGCAAGAGTATCAGTTTGGAGTTTGTCTGCATGTAATGGAAACCTCAAATTAACAATGACTTAGACATATAAAATTTTATTATTGCACATAAAAATCCAGAGATCAGTAATCCAACGCTGGAATGGCAGTCCCATAAAATCTTCAGAAAATCCCAGGTCCTTGAAGCTCTCTGCTCTGCCATCCCTAACGCGTGGCCCTCATCGTACCAAGATGGTTGTTGGAGTGTCAGTCATTATTCAACCATCAGGAAAATGAGCACTCTTTCTTCCCGTAAGGACATTCACATTCTCCAGCCTCCACAAGAGACTGAGAAATCTGTTTCTTCTGAGTGCAAGGAGGCTAGAGAGGTGTGTACAGAAAAGGAACAGAGAAAACGGAGTGTGGGAACTCATCCAAGAGATAATGTAAGAAAAGTTCCAATAATTGAAAGACTTGATTTCAGATTACAAGAGCCCACTGAGTGCCCAGCACTGTGATATTTTAAAATGCTAGAGGTAAAGTGAAGATCTCAGAAGCTTGCAAAGGGAGATAAATACATACAAAGGAATAGGAATTACAGTGTCTTAACTGCTCAAAGGTGGCACTGAAAACTACAAAGCAGTGGGACATGCCCTCAAGGTACTGTGGGAGAGTTATTCCTATGACCTGGATTTATATATCTGTCAGACCATCAATCAAATGTAAGACTAGAAAAAAGACTGTTCAGACATGAAAGTCCTTAACCTACCTCTGTGCCTTTCCTAGGGAACTCCTGGAAGATGTGCTGTATTAATAATACAAGGGAATAAAGCAAGTAAAAGGAAAACATCATTCAAGGAAAAGTAGGGATCTCGGGATGATGGTGAAGGGAATTTGTAGGTCAGCTTTTCAACTGGTCCAGTGAGCAGGAGGACTAAGGACTCTAAGAGAGAGTTGAAACGGATAGAGTATCCGATGTATTTAACTATATCAAGAGGGAATTTTCATGGCTTACAGGGAGTCAGGGACTGAATTAGTGAGAGGTATACATTGATAAATTTAGCAAATGAACAAACTAGGTAGTTATTAACTCTGGGAAGAACCAAGTTTAAAAGAAGGAAGATATAAATATTGTACATTATGTAGCTTAGCTCAAAATACTAATTATGTGCTTTTGATGCTATAATGTTACATATTGATTTAACCAAAAATTGTAGTGTTGACCCTGTTGAGAGAATGGGAGGAAGGGGAAATATGGGTGTTTGGGGATGAGATGGGGGAGCAACGTGTAAGAGAGCTAAATCCTCATCTTCCCCAGCAGGTTGTCAATAGATTATTTTTTAAACCATAGAACTAGGAAACAGGAATATAGGATATTAATTAGATATATGTAGGGTAAATACCAAGGGGAAAAAGCAGCTTACAGTGTTGAGAATAATTGGCTCTGGGTTCTAGGAATTGAGATAGAGTTAAGGTATTAGCTAATAAGCGTGCAAACTGATGTTTTTACGGTCAGGTTTGTAGAGAAATTTGACTTTTTAAACCATGTATAAATATTATTTTAATAAAAATAACATTAATTTCCACGTGCTTCATTTATGCAAAATCCTTTTATTTGTAAACCAATTTAATACAATTCAGTGAACATTTATTCAGTGCCTGTTAGATTATTGTACGAGAGAGACATGTAAATATGTGATTGTAAAACAAAGTTCCCAAATGATGCATAAATACTGATAAATCTTATGGAAGCACCATCAGTTCTGATTTGGGAGTTGGGAAAACCTAGAGCAGATAGAGGTTTTGCATTGGGCCTCAAAGGATGAGAAGAATTTGAATGGGAGATTAAATGCCAGCTGTGGCCAGTGTTGTCAGGTCCCACCATGACTGGAAAAGTAAATGTGTATAGGAAAGAAGTCTGGTAGAGCTGTGGGAGGCTGTGTTGACTTCTCTGCCTTTCCTAGACATTTCTATTAGTCATTTTTTCCTGAGGATTTACTCCTCCCTGCCCTATCACCCAGACACTCTTAATTTTAGTATTGACTTTACCATGCCGGGTTAGGTGGTGGCTCTCTCTCTGCTGGCATCCCGCCTCTTAAACTTTTGGTCTGATTTAGAGAAGGATAAGGGAAGGGAAAAGAAAATCTTGCTTTTACCTGGCTGGATGTAGATTCCTGAATGTAAAGATACGAACTCTCTTCCCTGACCTCACAGGCAGCTAGATATGGCCGTTAACCTTTTTTGAGGTCCTGAGATGAAACAATCACTTTTGCAGTTCAGGCATAATTCTTAGAACCCTCGAGAGTAATAGAGGACATATCTAATTGTTTGCAAAGAAATGTAATAATTTCATAACTGTAAAATAATTGATTCCTTTTATTTGTAAAAGGTGCTCTTCAGAAGTAATTGGGCAACTAAGTGTGTGTGTGTGCGTGTGTGTGTGTGTGTGTGTGTGTGTGTAACCTCCAAATTTAGCTTTTTGTGCTCTGGATTTGTTATATATTGTTGGGTCCATAAGAGGAAAGGCTGACTTAGAACTAAATAGCAGAGCTAAACCATATGTTTTATACCAAATTAGAAACAGGTGAAGGTAGTTAAATCCGGCAAGCGCTTACAAAAGCTTTAGACTCAAGTTTGTATTAAAGGCAGGTGGTTATATGTACAATAAAAAGCAGTCACCAGCACACCAGCTTATTGATACATATGTGATTGATCTTTTTGGATAAAAACAAGGAGGAGTTAATAAATCACTGCACATAGCTATAAAGATGTTTGGGCTTGAAAGCCTCGCCTGTAAGAGCAAATGTGGACCCTGAAGGAAATTTATGAAGCACAGATCCTCTTAGCTTTACTTAACAGCTAACATCTGACTGACCCAGGGGGACCATGGAAATTTATTGCTGGGCCATTCAAATTTTTAAGCTGTTGTGTGATGGAGAACAGGTAAAGATTAGCCCAATAACAAATATGAGGCTGTAAAATGAAATGAGATTTCGATGACTTGTAAGTACTTGTCAGAGGTCAGCTCTAGATGACTGGTCAGAAATGGAGAAAACTTGTTGATAATTAAAGCAGATTGATTATGACAACCTAGATGTTAGCGTTGGTTGCTGTCAGATCAATGATCCTTGGAGTTTCCTCCTGTGAAATTCCATACTTAAACAGAATGACTTTTAAGGGCCACTAAATTATCTTTCTGTGCTCTGAAATTGGGTAAAATGATGAGTCGAAGTGATTCCTTTTGCAATTACAGAATTGAAATATGTCTTTCTCAAATATATTCTAAATATATGAAATTCCTAGACAGCATATTCATTTTAGAAAACTCACTTTAGTTAACTTATATATGTGATTTTGAGCTTTGACATCTAGAAAGCACATAGAAGTTTTTAGGCTTTATGATAGATGATCTAAAATTAACCTTTAAAACTTAAGTAGTTAACAAATTTATGTACACAATTATTGAAAAATCAGTTTAGTGAAATCAAGTGGATATTTCAAAAACTTACGGGTTTATTTCCGTATTTTTTATCCACTCTTCTTTATGTATAAATCCCCAAAGTAAAAAATATATGTAATGTTGTTCCTGGGACTTTAGAAGTTACATTTTGGATTTTAATGAGGTCTATAGTTATTGGTGTTAAAAATCTCTGTCTTTTCGACTTAGCTGGAAAACCAAAATGTCATTTTATGAAAGCTAGATTTGGTGGTTTTCAGATGCCAGCTTATCCAGGCAGTTGATGAATTTGGTAATAATTTGCTTCATGAACATCTGATCTGTGAGATGAAGAAGGAAGTCCCGTGAATTTTTATAGAAATCTTGAATAAATGAAATTTACGAACTAACACAGATTCACAAAATGGGTTTATTACTAGAGAGGGAAAATGGTGTAGAATTGAAAGCATAGGATTAGGAGCCAAATAAGCATGGGTCGGAATTGTAGCTATACCATCCATCTATACATTCACTTCTGCATCCATTCCACAAGTAAATATATTCCAGATGCTGTACTCTAGAAACTGGGGTACAGTATTAAGACTTAGCCTCACATTTTTCATTCTTAGGAAAGATTCAAAGGAATAAACAAGCAATTACAATACAATGTAAAAGGTACTGTGTTAGTGTACAGGGTTCTGTGAGAACATAACTAATCCAAACTCAGGGCAGGGTGGGGTAGAGTAGAATGGGATTGATGGCTGTGGTTGAGTGTTAAGAAAGCCTTTGTGACTGTGGCCACCTCAGTAATGCCTGTAGGACAGTCGTGTTGTATGGATAATATATGCTAAATGGGATACCTATATATTCAGGAGAACACAGTCCAACATCAGCATAGGTATTGCTATTTTGTTGGCCATGCTCACTGGCTCTTTTACTCTGGTGCCAGAGGGCACTGCTTCCTATTAATCCACAGTAAACACCATTCTGTAACTTGAAATTCCCTCCCCCCCAACCAGAAGTTTTCTTTGAAGCAGAGTTCAAAGCACTTTCTAAAAATAGGAATTGGCTGTCTAGGTATATTAAGGTTAAGAAAGAATGATGAAAATATTTCTCAATCTGAAAACCTTTATTATTTTTTTTAATTCACAAGGCTATATATCTTTAGATACTTGTTTTTCAATATTTATTTTTTAAATTTATTCTTTATTCATTTATTTGCAGGTATTTGTTGAATACCTACTGTGGATAAGACTCTGAGCTTTACACTTATGTTCTCAAGGAATTTGTAGCGTAATAGAGAAAATAAGACTTTTGGGTAAACAACTAAAATATAGGCTATAAAGTACCAGGTGCATTAAGAACTCTGTGTGATTTTAGGAGGCAGCAAAATGAATAAAATATGGTATCTCCCACTGTGGCACTTAGAGATAGGTGTGGGAGAGGTGAGGCTGGGAAATAAGGCACAGTAGTCATAATAATTGAATACCTACTGTGTCCTAGTAACTGTGCTGGCTCTTAGATTTTTTTGTTTAATTCAATTCTTAGAGCAGTCCTGAAAGATTGGTATTATTAAACCCATTGTAGAGATCTGGAAACAGGTTCGGAGGACTATGCCTAAGTTCACATTATAAGTAAGTAGCAAAGCTGGAATGTGAGCCTATGCGTCTCTGACTTCAAAGCCAGACTTTTATAACTCTGACTTTCATAACTTCAAAGCCTTATATCCCCCCTCTATTTTTCTCATCCTCCCTCCCACACTCCGAAATCGGTACTATAATTAAATATGTTGTTTTGATATACAACATTGAGCACCTATTATGTTCCTAATACTGATAAAGAAGTGGTTTACAGAGACTATGCCATTAGGTGCACTGATACATTTAAACAAACCTATATTATATGCACACTTCAGGAAGTTGTCTTTAGAAATTTTAAATGGTGAATGTTCTTTTTTCCAAATTCCTGTTCCAGATGGAAAAGTCTTTTGGCATTACCAAGTATGGTAGGTTTATGCACCTTGCATGTTGAATTGTAGGATTTTGTGGGGGTCTTTTCACGTTTGCAGATTTTGTGGGAAACAGGTGCTATTAAACGCAGGCAAATAGCAGATGGCTGTTAATGTTGTGGAATGTGATTTTGATTCACTTGGCAGAATTTTTATTTTACAAAACCAACTATTAAAAAAGACATGGTTTCCATCCTTTAATTTTGACCTGTTCACTAAAATTTGCCTGTAGACTATTTTTCAACAGTTACCAAAAGGGTGTGGAAAAACTGGAAGGTTTCTTTCTGCAAGGAAATTGATATTGAGTTCTTTAACAATTTCCACAACCCTGTAGCTTACCAAGTAAAAAAATGGGGATTATTTTTAACCTTCTTACTGAAATTATTTGGGATTCTATTTCCCTGAAATTCCATTCTCTTTTTAGTACAGCTCCAAAGAACTATATTTAATATTGGCGAAGAAAATAATCCGATGTAAATCTTTTCATTACATGATTTCTCCTTTAAAAACTTGCAATGGCATCTTATTACCTGTCATATCAAATGTAATCTCTTTTGACTGGCATATATGATCTCCTATTATACAATCTCTCTCCCTTTTCTTCCCGCATAGAAAGGGGGGGGATCAGTCTTCTTATTCCCCTGTAAGGACTTCTGTCACCTCTGCCTATGAATTATTTCTACATTGTCAGTTTTTGTTTGCTGCTTCTCCTCTAATCTATTATCACTGTCCTTACTTCCCTCCTAGATCTTTCCTCTGTGCTTTCTGAAACCCTTCTTCAGTGATTATAATATACACAAGCTTTCAACCCCTTTACTATATTATTGTGTATACAACTAAGATATACCACTGAATATACAACTGCTTGATGTAAGTAAAATGAGTGGCTCTCTCCTAAAAGTTTCACTTACCCTAGAACCTTCTTAATGAGAGACTGTTTCTTGTCTTACACCTCCCATATCTCTGGATCTAAAGTAGGTAATATCTGCTGTTTCCTGGTGTCAGTTTAAAATCATTTCTCAGTGTCGTGTACCTAGTGTTTTTGACACGTGGAGTGGATCAGTTTCTAAGGTTTATTTATTTGCGAGAGAGAGAGCACGAGCAGGAGGAGGGGCAGAGCGAGAGGGGGAGAAAGAGAGAGAGAAACAGAAGCAGACTCCCCACGGAGCACGGAGCCCGATGTGGGGCTGGATCTCACAACCCTGAGATCATGACCTGAGCCAAAATCAAGAGTCAGATGCTCAACAGACTGAGCCACCCAGGCGCCCTTGGAGTGGATCATTTTTAATACTGTTTTCTCTATATGAGAAAAGTATATTCAGTAATGATCATGAAGTGAAACTAATAATAATAATGGCAAAAAAAGAAAAGCAGAAAATTTTCTTTGAAAAAATATATATATTTACTCTTTTATTGAACACAGTTTTGGTGTGTTCATCTTCAAGGAACAATTTTAAAGGCTTGTATCTCACTGTACCTTGTTTAAGGCCAACTGCAATATTTTTGTATCTGAAAAACCTTATCTAAAACTACACCAGAAAAAAACTCAGAAAAGAAATTACACATTACCCTCATTGTTTCTTTTGATTCTACTATTTAAATACAGGACTATGTAACATGGAACAGTTTGGAGACAGAAACTGTGCCCAGAGCATTCCAAACCATTCAAAATGTAGTAGAAATGGAAGTGTGTAGCTTAGTCCATTTTGTTGGGCTGACTGCATAACTGGGAGCTCTCTGAACTAACTTCCACATAGATATAATTTTTATTAGCGTGTGAATAATGAAAAGAATCCTGATTTGAAGCTTACATATATATTGGAATTAAACAGTCACTGCAGAAATTATTTAGAAATTAATCCCACAAAAGATTTTTTTCTGGGAGGAATATTTATCATTGACATTGTTTAGATTTATTGGCTCACAGTGATAATAAAATATGGACCAATTTTTTATCTATTTTATGATCATTTAAAAAGTCTCTTTAGATAATGTACCCCCTTATAGACTAGTGCCATCATCCTGCCCCTAGTAGGTCACTGTCATTACTCTTCTATCATAGTAGCTTCTTACTCATAGCTTTTCTCTTGTCGATATCCTAAACACCCTAGCTCCTCATTCTTACCGCCAATCCACTTAGCTACTGGAAAAACAGTCACACAGTTGGAAAGATTGTTGGCACTGTGTATTCAGTCATCCATCTCTATTGGATCAATACTTCCTAGATACCTAGTTCTCCTGCTGTGTGACTGTTATCAGACCTCCTCTCCTTTTTTCCCATCCCCAATTTTCCCTTTCATGCTTGATAAATTGTCTCATTTCTCATTTTATAGAGAAAACAAACTATCAAATGAGACTACCTCAACTTCCTGCCAAAATACTTCCAAATGTTTTATTATCAATAAAAAAATTTTAAATAAGAAAGAAAAGAAAAAATAATACATTGACATTTGAACATACATTTAAAGAAATCATGTATTGTCATATCCATCATCCTCGAAATGCCCTCTACTCCCTTGACCCTGACCCAGACCTCCAGTCCTTCAGCTGGGTCCTCTGAAAGTGCATCTGTATAATCAACAAACTCTCCTATATCTTCAGGCTCTTATCAGAGTTCAGCTTAATTGAACCTGAATTTTCCCCCAAGGACCCCACTTTTCTTATATCCTTTCCATTGGTAGCTATACATTTTTTTAAACGCTAGGTATTCAGATTTAGGAGGTGAGGTTAGGGTGTTCTTTCTCCCCATTGCTTTTTCTAGATTCTCATTACTCTGTTGGTAAAGTAAACATACAAGAACTCTTCTCCTTTGAGACATATATTCAACTATACCACTCTTTCCCCTACCAGTCTCAGTTATAATGCCCTTACTTAGATATTTTGGCAACTGACAAACAGAGGAAGCAGAGAACTTAGGAAAGAGAAATACTCTTTCTGTTTCTCTTATTCAAAGTCTTGCTATTATGGGTGAAATTAACACCCAAGTGGATGATTCATTCAACACCCTGGGCTCTCATTTTCTTGATCTTTGTCATCAATGACCTCTTGCATTTCATTGTTTTCACTTTTACAGTTCACGTCATCATTTCGGTTCACATCCAAAATCTGATTCAGGCATCTTGCTCTCTGATGACTACTTCCTCTCCTTCCACTCATTTGTTCAGCCACTTGTTCATTGCTCCTCTTGGTGACTTTAGACCCTGGCCCCTTTTTTCCAGTTTAGATGCTATGGCCCATTATTTTAGTAACACCTTCTTCTTGCCCCCTGTGGCTTTTTGTCAATTTACAACCCTGCTCTCCATTTTCTCTGTACTCGCAGGTGTCTAGAGAAAGTCACACAGTAGCATCATTATAGACTCATGATTAATAATTACTTCTGGGCTCCCAGTAGTGCTGAGCAGTTCTATTACATGTCTTTGTTCAAGTTGTTCTACCATTTGATCAAGCTCCTGTCTGGTTCAGCAAAACAAACATTAAGAGTTATCCATGATCTCTCCCTCTCCATCATTTCGCTTCCAACCCATAACCAAATCTTAATGATTGTATTTCCTAAAAGCGTTCTAAATTAGTCTTATTTTTACCATTTCTTTTTTTTTTTTTTAAGATTTTATTTATTTATTTGACAGAGATAGAGACAGCCAGCGAGAGAGGGAACACAAGCAGGGGGAGTGGTAGAGGAAGAAGCAGGCTCATAGTGGAGGAGCCTGATGTGGGGCCCGATCCCACAACGCCAGGATCACGCCCTGAGCCGAAGGCAGACGCTTAACCTCTGTGCCACCCAGGTGCCCCATTATTTTTACCATTTCTAATACCACCACCTTAGTCCAAGCAACCATGATCTCTCCCCTAGTTTATTGCAACAAGCTGGTCTCACCTTCTCCAGACCATTTTCCACTGTAATCAGCCGTAATTTCTTCAAAATGCAAATCTGTCATCATCAGGAAAGTTCAAAGAGAAAGTGTTCATTTAAGAAGGAAGGTATCAGATACAGTTCTGAGCAAGTTACACCTTTCTTTAAAGTCCTTCCATGGTTTCTTGTTTCTCTGAGGAAAAAAGTCAGACCATGATCTAGGCTCTCTAGGGTAGAGAGCCCTGCATAATTTCCCCTCCAATCCAGCTTCAGCTTTATCTCTTCGCACAACTCCCCTCAGTCCAATATACTGGCCTTCCTTCCAATCCTTGAGGCAGCACGCTCCTTCTTGACGTTGGGGCCTTTACCTATGCTGCGTCCTCTAATTGGAACATTCCTTCCCTTAGCTTTTACCGAGCTTTGAGATCTCAGCTGGAGTCTCACTTTCTTTCACAGGTCTTCCCTGACTCTTAGTTTTTGTCTGCCTCTTTTCTGGAATAGTGTTCTTACCTTCTGAGTACTTAATTTATAAATTATATATTTGTTAGTGTGATTATGTGAGCAATGCCTGTGTAGTCCACTGGACTCCAGGCTTCATTGTCTGTGTTTGCTCACCCTCCTATCTCTGCCGCTAGCACTCTAGCTGGCACAGTGTGAGTTCAGTGAAAATTTGTCAAATAGGTAAACTGTATCCATCCAGGCTTTTTTCATCTTCCTTCATCCTTCCCATTATAATCCCACCTGCCATCTAAGGCAGATCTTTCTCCTACATCCTCACCTGTAGGATGGAAAGCCGGTCCATCTCACCTTCTCAGGAAGTTTTGCTATGCTTCGCTCTGTCCTCCTGTTAGCGAGCTCACCTTTCTCTGTGCCAGATTCTCTTCAGCTCCGTTTTCCTACTTCGTCACTCCTGAACTCATACCAGCCTTCCGTTATCCCCAACTACTTCATTTAAACTCGCATTTACCATATTACCAAAGCTACCTACCAATGAACTCTTACAATTACATCCATTAGACATGTTTCCATGTCCATTTTGCCAATCTGTCAGCCACATTTGACTATTGATAGTTATCTTCCTTCTTCAGTTAACACTTCCTCTGA
Organism: Ursus americanus; assembly: GCF_024610735.1. Classification (NCBI taxonomy): domain Eukaryota; kingdom Metazoa; phylum Chordata; class Mammalia; order Carnivora; family Ursidae; genus Ursus; species Ursus americanus. The sequence continues at coordinate 10,687,903 of NC_142142.1, forward strand.
GCTTTTTTGGTGAGACACTTGGTTTTCCTCAAATCTTTCTGACTAGTCCTTTTCTGGCTGCTCTTCATTTTCCCCATCCCTTGTTGATAGTCTCAAGGCTCTGCAATAGCTGTCTTCTCTGTAATTTCTCTAGGCCATCTCATTCAGTATCTATGGCTTTAGTACCTCAATTGTTTTTTAAGATTTTACTTATTTATTTGACAGAGAGAGAGCACAAGTAGGCAGAGCGGTAGGGAGAGGGAGAGGCAGACTCCCGGCTGAGCAGACAGCCCGATGGTGGGGCTCAATCCCAGGACCCTGAGATCATGACCTGAGCTGAAGGCAGACACTTAACGGACTGAGCCACCCAGGCGCCCCCCCCCGCCATTTCAATTTTTATAATTCCTTAATATTTTCACCCCAAATTTCTCTTCTAACTTTGTACATAATAAAATTTTGTACAGCACATATATTTTATATATATTATATCATAAATGACATATATACTTGTTCCTCCTCCAGTGTTCCCGGTCTCATTTCATAGACACCACCTTCTACCTACTTACTCAATCGAGACATCAAATGGTCACCTTGGACTCCTCCCTCTTCACCACCTTTACAACCCATCTATCGCAAAGTCCTTTCAGTTCCACCCATCAATTATAGCGCAAATCTATTCACACACACTCCTCTCCACTACTGGGACCCTAATCAAAACTGTCTCCATTCTGGCCTGGCCCATTGTAGCAGCGTCCTACCCAGGTCCTGGTTCCCTTTATTTTTTACAAGGTAGCCAGAGTGCTCTTTACAAAGTATAACCCCAATCCTGTCACTGCCACACTTAAAAAAAGTCTGGTTATCCTCCCATTGTCCTTAAGAATGTAGTCATGAAGTCTTAAGGTTTACAGGATCCCGCCCTGTCTGGCCTCTGCTGGCCTCTCCAGCAGAATCTTCTAGCACTGAGCCCTCACTCTGTTCCTCACGCCAGCCCCTAGCTGTCTGTTTTAATGCCACCTGTACTTTTATCAGTGTTGAGATGGCAACCTCATTCTGTCAGTTGCTTAGGCCAACAACTTTGAAGTTCTCCTTGACTCCCCTTCCTCCCATACCTCCTATAAGATCTGCCAACCAGTTGTGTTGGCTCTGTCTTCAAAAGAGGAGAATTCAACCACTTCGAACCACTTCTACAGCTACTATCCTGGTTTAAAGCACCCTCTTCTCTTGCCTGGATTTTTGCAGGGGCCTCTCCATGTTTCTTTTCTTGCTCCTCTGCAGTTTGTCCTCACAGCCCTCCAGAGCTTCCCCTCATTCAGAGGAAAAGCCAAAATCCTTATTGTGACTTATAAGACCCGGCATGACCTGGACCCTTTACCTTGCTGACTTTATTTCCTTTCCCTTTACCTCGCTCTACTGCAGCCACTTCCCATCCTGTATGTGGGCCTGTGGTCTGCCTTATGGTGTCACTGAATCGACTTGCAGTGACATAGAGGTAAGGCTTTAGTGATATTATTCGACTCAGTAGAAAAATGTATTTCTTTTCTTTATTCGTGACGAGGTGAAACAGTCTCTTTTCCTCTGCCAGGTGGAAGAAAGGGGAGATGAGCGTCTCTAGGAAGCGAGCAAGGGCAGAGAGTGAGGAGCTTTGTGTGCTCAGGAGATTGCGAGGAAACCACTTGAGCACAATGAGCTGCATAATTCAGGTGGCCGAGTCAGATCGCTTAGGCCTGGAAAGCTGGGCAGAGGAGTGGGAGTGGAAGACAACAAATGATTAGGAAGTCGAGCTGAGAAGCAACATGATTAAAAAAAAAAAATACTTATAAGAGGATAAGGATATACCGGCTTCTGGTGAGTAGACAGGAATGCTGCTGAAACATCCCACAAGGGCCACAGCAACAAGGAACTTTTCAGAGTGGCAGTGGAATAGGGCGATAAGACTGTTTCACAGGAAAAATAACTGTTGACTTGGTGAATCATTGCATATATAAAAGGCAAAGAAGGTGGGTAAAAATTGAGTGTCTTTCTAAGCCTGAGTAACTGATAAAAGTGGAGGTTGAAAACTAATCTGAACAGGAGACAGTATGTTAGTTTGAAGTAAAGTCATGACCTCAAAACATACTGAGTATGTATTGTCACATTTTCTACAAATGCACTGAGCAGAATTGATCTTAATATACACAATAAAAAATTGGAATTAACTATCCCGTATCCTTATCCCCAGTTGAATCATTAAAGAACCAGACCTTGGTGTGGGGTTTTGAAGGTGAAGGCAAGAAACTGTCACCAATTTGGAGTCTTTTGTAAAAATGTCTAGGTTGGGGAGGAGAGTGTGGTGCTTTTAATAATTGTATCTTTTTAAAGTAAGAATGATTCAAAATCACTTTCTTTTACAATTTTTTTCCAAATTGAGTGAGATATATTCTTCACACACATGTGAAGTGATCGGTGTGTGTGTGTGTGTGTGTGTGTGTGTGTGTGTGTGTGTGTGTGTGAATTCATATCCATATGAATCTCTTTTTTTTCTCATCTCATTTACTGGCACCTCAGTAGGTCTACCTTGCGGACTTAGCTGTCGCCTATCATGACGACTCTTGGGCGTTATAGTCTTGAAATATTTTCTTGGGTCCTGAAGGAAAAATGAAGTTATATTCGGTATATTTAGTTTTGCTTATTCAGTATTACAGAATCTTGGAGATGGAGGAGGTATACTTCATCTAGTCTAATGAGTCATTCAGTGTTTGATCCCCGCCCCGCCCACATACACCCCTGTGTCAGTTTCTAGGTCTGCTGTAACAAATTATCACAGACTTGGTGGCTTCAAACAGCAGAAAGTTATTCTCTCGTAGTTCTGGAGGCCTGAATTCCAAAATTAAGATGTCAGCAGGGTCACACTCCCTGTAGAGGCTCTCATGGAGAAGCTTTCCTTCCCTTTTCCAGCTTCTAGCAGCGCCAGGTATTCCTTGGCTTGTAGCTGTGTAACTAATTCCTGCCTCCATCATCACATGACCTTCTCTTCTGTGTCTGTTCCTCTGTGTCCCTTATACAGACATGTATTGGATATAGGGCCCACCCGGATAATTGAGGACGATCTCTTCTTAGGATCCCTAACGTAATTGCCGCCCGTTTTCCAAATAAGATCACATTCACGGAATTTGGATATGGACATACCTTTTGGGGGCCACCATTCCGCCTATTAAACCCCCTGAATATATGTCCATTATGTGTTGCCCAGCTTCTGATTGGCTGCCTCTACCCAGGATCTTTTGGATTTTGACCGACTCTGGAGTGAAATCAGTTTTCCTGTAGCTTTCACCATTAACTTCGGTTCTCCCGGTTTGAAACCATGAGAACAAAAACAATTCTGGTTCTCTCTGGAAGTCTTTCGTGTGTTTTCTCTGAGACTTCTGTGCTCCAGACTAAACATCTCTGGTTCTTTCAGCCATTTCTCTCAGACCACAGCTCCCATTCTTCTAGTGAACTTGGTTGTGCTGCTTTTCTAAAGCACTCAAAGGTGATAGAAAGAATACTGAATTTATAATCGAAGACCTAATACTCCAGTCATGTCTCTTCCACTGAGTAGGTGATCAAGGCAAATCAGTTTCTTTAACAAAAACACTGGGCCACTCTACTTCACTGCATGCTTTTTATAGTCAAATGAGATTATTATAAAACCTATAAGAAATATAACCTATAAGAAGTTCCCAATTGTTCACCTATATGCTTATAAAAAAATTAACTCCCAGAACTGAACATAAATCTCTCAGGATAGTCTGACCCAGTACAAAGTAGTTGCCAGTAGCATGTTTCCTGATTATCTGCTTCTGCTTCTGTTAATACAGCCTGGGATCACAGTAGCTATGTGTAGCTAATTTCATACTGAAATTACTACGTACCCAAGAGCTCCATATCATCCTCACACATAATCTATTTATTGCTTTTATATTCATTGATATGTACCATGTAGAGTTAGTGAACTTTTCAGACAATTTGGAAATTTAATTTAATTTGAAATGAATTTAATGTCAGTCATTTTAATCGCCTTTTCTGTAAGAGTTTTATAATAGGAAATATATAGTTCTTCCTCCAGTTATTTAATGTGATGCTTCCCCTTAATGAATCCTATTTGTGGAGCTAAGGACATTTTTCTAGTTGTACTTGAATGACCACATTCTTATCTAAACCTTCTACAGCTTGCTACTGTGATTCTCTGTCTATATTGAATTAAGATGCCTTTGCTTTGTATCTTATGTCCTGATGGTAATAGGTTTTACCCTTTAAAATGGATTTCACTTTTCTAGATTGCCTAATAGGTTTATAGATCCATGTACTTTTGCAGAGTGAGTTGAATGTATAATAGTTAGAAGCTGTTATATTGTTCAACTTGATGTGGCCCCTTAAGAATTTGAAAGCAATGTAAGATATGAACTCTGTCCTAATGTTCGATCTGTCTTAAAATTGTCCTATTTGAACCTTTGGCTCTAATGACTCTTCAGATTTGTTTTAATGTTACGTACCCACCTTATGACTTTTTCTATAAAGAAGTCCCGATGAAGTAATAAAGTCCATATTGTAAGATCCATTTTTCAAGAATTTAGAGACTTGGCTTTCAGTGTGCTTATTTCAATGTACTCTTATAACATTTGAAACTGTTTTTGTATTAATAACTTGAAAGTGGAGCTATGTGTGGGATTGGAGAGCTATGCAAAGAGTCTACATGTGATGGTTTATAGAACAACAACTACATAATACAGAGCTTTAGGACTCCACTAGATTGCTGCCAGAAGGCCCCCGTGTTATTATGTCCTTGCAGTTCGGTAGTTTCTTTGGAAGCTACCTCATACAAATTTGGATGATTCCCAAACACCCTGGGAAAGCCTAGTGTTGCACTTTGCTTATCCTGAATTTGCTGTTATTTTAATGTATCTCAATTTAGGGCCACACCACATGGCCTAGTTTATTTTCTACTGCTTCAATTAAATACAAAGCTGTATCTTCCTGATGGATGTGTGAAGCATTTGGTGTTCCCATAGTAGAGAATGAAGAAAGTTCACGATCTTGCTCATTCCCCAGTGCCTTTAATTTTCAGAAACTGTATGTAATCAACAACTTTCAAGAGTTTAATATAAAGATTTTAAATTATTTCCTTTATTTTATTTTTCCTGGAAAACAGTATCCACCGAACTTCATGGAATGTATCTTTTGAAATTAAGAACATCTACTAATTGTCACCTTCCCTTCATTTCAATAGGATTAGTTTTGTTTTTGAGAATAATCATATACTGCAAAACTAAGGGAGGTGAAGTTTTCTTCTTGATCCTATCTAAATTGTGATTGATTTGTGTTTGTCTGTTTATTTCAGAGGATAGAAATGTATGGTTAGTCTTGAGAATTGGGAAAACATGAGTATAATATAACCTTTTCTTCTTCATTTGCAGGGATATGAAAAAGATAATAGTGAGGGAAACTTGCTCTCTAAAATAACTCATCATCTTGATAAAGATCCACAAATCTCATGCCTTTGTTAATTCAGTGAGTCAGGTTAAAATGGAAAGTCTTATGAGAGCTGTATGACATTGCCTTGGAGAAGTAACATCCAAATAGCCACTCCTGTGGATACGAATGACTTTTGGATGAATTTTCACTCATATTAGTACTGTTGATTCGACTGGCCATCCTTGAAAGAAACAGAAATCTTACATGTTGCTTTCAAGTCTGATTTTTTTTCCTCAGTCTTCTTTTCTTTTTGATAGAAGTTGAGATGTCAGACCCAAAGTATTAGAGGAAAAAGCTTCTAGGATCTTAATTTTAGGGTGGTGAATTTATCATACATAAATATGAAACATAGTGGCCTCAACTCCTTGGGGTTAGTGGGTCACTTTTTTATGTATTAGTCCCTTGCATGACCTACTCAGTTTTTTTGAAAGTTAGTTATTTGTTTGAGAGAGAGCGAGAACACACGAGTGTGCAGGGGGGGAGGGCAGAGAGAAAGGGAGAGAAAGAATCCCTAGCAGACTCCCCGCTAAGCACAGAGCCCATTGTAGGACTCAGTCTCAAGACCCTGAGTTCATGACCTGAGCCGAAACCAGAGTCAGATGCTCAACCAGCTGAGCCACCCAGGCGCCCCTCAATTTTTTTTTTGAAACAAAGCAGCCATTGATCTGATTTGACTAATTATGAAGATATTAAGATAATAGGTTGCAGTGACTATAACCAAGTGATTTAGTCCAAGTCTTTAGATATTTTTGCTATATTCAAGGAACTTCTATCTTTGTCAATAATTTGGAGGTTGTTTTTCCCAAGCTTTGGAAAACTTCTGATCCTACTTAATTTTTTTTTAGGTTTCCATTATATCCAAAAGGAGGGGAGAAGTTACAATTCGATTATGGTGTCTATCTTCTGAACAAAAATATAGCACAGGTAAGTAACTTCTCTTCACTCCTTTTCTCCTTCCCACATAAAACCTACTCCCTTGGATTGCTAACCTTCCTTCTTTATAAATAAGTACTACAGTTGATTGTTTTATTTAGCCACTTACAGTGATAATGCGAAGTTCTTTTTTGGCCACAGTCTTATTTCGTGCCATTATAAATACTACTGAGAAGCAATGGGTGCATGTTGAAATCCTACTAAACTCAGAAGCCCTTTACTGAGTTGTTACTTGCTAGTAGACTATACTTGAATGTATGTGTTTATAACTTCTTTCCTCTAGCTTCTCACACAGCTTTCTTCTCTTAGATCACTTTCTTCTCTTAAACCACTTTTAGGGACTCATTTTGCATTGGGAGTTGTTTATGGAGTGAAAGTTTAGTGCCTTTGGCAAGTCCTTAATGGTCTACTCACCTATTATGCAAGAACCAAAAGAAAAGACCAACCACGTGGTCCTTCCAACCCATCTGGGGTTTTTGTGGCTTTCTCAACATTAAGCCAGTTAGTATCTCACTTAAATAAAGTCTTTCCATATGCTGTAGAAAGACCAACAGATGCTTGGGTTTGCATTTTCCTGAAAGAAATACGCAGCATTTCTTTGGCATACTTGATTGTACTTCAAGAAGGAGACATTCCGTGTATTTTCTAGTTGTAAAGGGGAAGACTATCGTCAGTGCTTTGTTTTTATTTGGACATATCCAACTGGAATATCACATGGATGAGTATCCATGGTTTGACTCTTATTTAAAGCATTATCAGCTGTATCCTCAGACCTTCTCTTTTAATAGAAGCAAGAAGATTTATGATGTTTTTGTTTTTAAAAGGCTGCTTTTTATGCATATGAATCTAAAGACTCACTGAACAGTGCTCTTATTCTTTCCTGATAGATCTAGAATTATTCCTCCATATGCTGTCATCTTTGCCTTGCTTTCCGTCATGAAATATCAGTTTAATGTTTTTTAATTTGATTTTCATTTAGATTCTTACTCATTTCTTTTTTTTTTTTTTAAGATTTTATTTATTTATTCGACAGAGATAGAGACAGCCAGTGAGAGAGGGAACACAAGCAGGGGGAGTGGGAGAGGAAGAAGCAGGCTCATAGCGGAGGAGCCTGATGTGGGGCTCGATCCCATAACGCCGGGACCACGCCCTGAGCCAAAGGCAGACGCTTAACCGCTGTGCCACCCAGGCGCCCCGATTCTTACTCATTTCTAATATTGGATCAAATTTCGAGTCTACAGTCTTTAATCATTTGCTTTATAAGCTCATACTCATTGCCTTCCCAGTCATACTGCTTTCTTATTACCACTGTGCTATCCCGTGTTCTTTACCCCAGGCAGGCAGCCTTGCTCACAGTCTCTGGCCTGTGACTCATCTTTCCATGTGCCATTCTTCCCACACCTATGCTTTCCCTCCCTCCATTTTTGGCAGAGAAGTACCTTAGTCTAAGAAATAAGACTTTAGGGGTGCCTGGCTGGCTCAGTTGGTGGAGCATGCTACTCTTGATCTTGGGATCATGAGTTCAAGCCACATGTTGGGCATAGAGCCCGCTTAAAAAAAAGGAAAGAAAGAAAGAAATAGGACTTTAATTTCAAGGCTGTCTTACGCTACTAATTATAGTTGTCGTACTATGGAAAAGGCAGTGCTTAGACAGAAGTGGCCTAAGAGTGCATGAAGGGAGAGGAGGTCTAAGTAAATTAGAGAGTGAAGTCAGCCAATGTGGAAAAGGGCACATGAGTCCAGAGTCTGGGGGACAGGATGTCAGGAAAGTTGGTGAAACTAAGTTCTGCTCTGAATGCAGAGGTTTGTCTCTCCTTGCCCTGTTTTCTGTTTCTTGCCCCAAGTACCTACACTAAGGTCCAAAATCTGTTGGAAGATTCCAGGTGAAGCCTACTCCTGATTAAAGCTAGAGCTGAAATGCCTGGATTTCCTGGTAGATCTCAGCCGCAGACACAAACACACACGGACCCGCACGTACATACACGTGCACACATACACACATTGAGTTCTTTCTTCTGTGGGCCCAATAGGAATGCCAGAGGATGGTGAAAGAGGTGCTACTAATAGCCCAGCTTGCTTTGAAAACAAGACAAAGATGGAGGCTTTGTGCAGTGGAAAATTTGGGAAAGTCAACCCTGCACCTCAGACTCTTAGCTCTAGTACCTGTTTGGTCCTCACTTTGGAGCACTGCACAAGAAGCCTCTGACTTTATTCTTAACTGAACCAAGGCCACAAGCATGCTGAACTAGTTTTATTCATCTGTTTAAACAATAGATAGTTTCTAGTTATTTTGCATCCTCTGCAACTTAAAAATCTTTTTGAAGATTTGAGAGACTACACTTGTCACTTGTGTGTGGGTTTAAGATTGATAAGTTAACTCCTTTAGAGCAAGATGCTTGCTCTCTGATGTTTTTGTCACTATGTCAGTTTTAGAAGGAGAGGACAATAAACTTTTTATAAACGGATTTTTTTAGGTTTCAGAGTGCATTCAGGAAGTCCCTTCTGACAATTTAGAAAGAAACTTTTAGCAAATTTGTGACCTTTAACCTTTTTTTGCTTCAACTCTATATGTTCCATCTTTTACTCTTTCTTGGGGAATGTTTCATTTTTGTCTTTGGCCTTAATACCATCACTTAATTACATTTCTATTTATAACAAATCAAAGAACCATTAATTAGTATGGCCCTTAACCACATATCATATCAGTAAAAAAATTCCAACTTTTTAAAGATTAATTTTTCTATATGTTACATACTAATACATGTCGTCAAAGGAGAGTTTGTCTTCTCAGCCAGTCTCATTTATACCTCATCTCTAGAGATGCGAACAAATCATACTATTAAAATGCCCCCACCTCAGTAATTTATAAGCCAGGTTAGTGGAGGTGGATGAAAGCATTGACATGTGTTAAAGTGCCAGAGAAAAAGGAGTGAAGTCATTTAATACTGCGTCCATAACTTGGTCGAGGATTTGAATAGTCAATAGGACCTTTCATCACAACCAGAAGTAGTAGTAAAATCACTTTTTCGGTAGAGGAAATGACAGAATTTAGTAATATTTGTTACTTCAGTATTTGGGATCAGTCCAGCCCGTTTTGAAAGCACAAGCTTAGAAAGACAGGCCTTCAAGTAGAAATCCTCAAGTGTTGTTTGAAGAGCTGAGAGGGTTGGTAAGACCTGCTTGCCCTCTTCCTGTCATTGCGGTCCAAAGGTATGTGTGTGTGTGCTCTGCTGGGTATTGAAAGTGTGTAAAGCAAAGTGCCTTGTTTTTAGTACCATTTAGTAATATTTTTCACGTGTCGGTCCCTTTGTCTGGAAATAGCTTTCTTTGTTGGTCAACATGTAACAGTACAGGAACAGGCCTGACAAAATTCAGGCACAGTATAATTAACATTGACTTAAAAAACCAGGTTGTGTCACAATTGTCAGTAAGTTTATAAGTACATTACGTTAGAATTTGTATATAGTGCAGTAGTTTGCTTTTAGTTCCCAGAACATAAAAAGTAATAAATTAAAAATTACAATACTTTTACCTTATATTTATGGAGAGTTTGATAGTTTGAAACCTATATATATATTCATGTGACCCTCATTATCACCCTACAAAATGAAAGGCACAGCTAATGTTAAATGAATTTGAAGACAGTATGGCTTTTGACATCTGTCACTGCAGTTAGGATCACATATTCTGACAGGTGTGGCAGAGATTCCCTTACTTCCATATGCTTCATTGTTCTATATGCAGCTGACCCTTAAAACAACATGGATTTGAACCATGAGGGTCCACTTCTATGTGGATTTTTTTTTTTTTTGCTAAGGACAGTACTATAGATGTATTTTCTCTTTCTTATGACTTAATAGCATTTTCTTTTCTCTAGCATATTGTAAGAGTAAGCACACAGTTATGTATACATATACAGAATATATGTTAATCAACTGGTTATGTTATAGGTAAGCCTTCCAGTCACAGTAGGCAATTAGTAGGTTCTGGGGAGTCAAAAGTTAGATGCAGTTTTCAACTGTGTGGGCAATCAACATCCCTGACCCTTGCATTACTCAATGGTCCACTGTATTTCCATCCTAAAAGAACACAGAATCAAAGAAGATGACATTCCCAGATAGAAAAGAAACTGAATGTTCACTGAGCAGAAACAGCTGTTTTGCATCTTATGATATTTCATTGAGCAAGCACAATGATTGGAACACTGTAAAGTCTCAAAAAAATGTTGAATGTGAATGAGTGGTGATACACAGTTAAGAAACAGATCCAGAAAAATTGTGACTTGCTTAAAGTTGATGAATTGATTCCACAAGTATTTGTTGTGCATCTACCATGTGCTGTATATTCTGAGTTCGGTCTCAGCTGAGAGCACAGTGAATGAGACACACAAGATCCCCGCCTCATAAATAAGCCAGATACAGAAGCACAAATATTGTGTGGTTCCACTTATATGAATTATCTGGAGTAGGCAAATGCGTAGGGACAGAAGGTAGATTAGAGGTTACTGGGAGCTGGGAAAGGGGAAACGGGAGAGTTATTACTTAATGGTTACAGTTTCTGTTTGGGGTGATGAAAACATTTTGGAAGAAGATAGTGTTGATGGTTCCATAACATTGTGAATGTAATGATAATGCCACTGAATTAATACACTTAAAAATAGTTTTAAAATGGCCAAAATGACACATTTTATACAATACAGCATACCATAATTTTTAAAATTAATATATTAAATGCCATTGGATTATACATTTCAAGTGGTGTGAATTTTATGGTAGTGAGTTATATCACAATAAACCTGGTTTTTTTTTTTAAAGAAAGGAACCTATCTCATTAAACTTATAAGCTGATGGAAAGACAGACAGTAAACAAAATAACCTTAGATTGCAATAAGTGCTGTAATAGAAATCAGTTAGGCAATATAGTGGGAAGTAACTGGAGAGGGACCTGCTTTAGATAATGTCAAATACGCCTTATTGAAGAAATGATATAGAGCTAAAGACATGGAGATGACCAGCCATGCAAAGAGCTAAGAAACAGTAAGTTAAGGTCATGGAACAGTTAGTGCAGAAGCCCTGATGCAGGAAAGAGCTTGCTGTGTTTAAATAAAGGTAGATGGCTAATGTGATAAGAGTATAGTAAGTAAGGAGAGAGGTAGCCAAGGAGCATATCCTAGAGATTACAAAGAGTTTGAATTTTATTCTAAATGCAAAGGGAAGCCATTGAATAATTTAAGCAGGAGAGTAGCTTGATTTATTTTTTTCAAAGATTGTTCTACGTGCTCTCCTGAATTATAGAGAACTAGAAGTACGATACCATTGAGAGGGCTACTTCAAAAGAACTGGTGAGGGTTGATGGTAGCTTGGACTAGGATGGTAGGGAGAGAGAGAGAATTGAACAGATTTAAAATATGTGATGGATGGTGCCAGACATCACTAATCCTCAGGGAAATGCAAATCAATACCACAATGAGATATTATCTCACTACTATCAAAAAGACAGGAATTAGCAAGTGTTGGCAAGGATTTGGAGAAAAGGAAACACTTGTGCACTGTTGGCAGGAATGTAAATTGGTGCAGCCAGAATGGAAAACAATGTGGAGGTCCCTAAAAAAATTCAAAATAAAACTACCATAGGATCTACCAATTCCACTTCTGGGTATTTAACCGAAGGAAATGAAAACACTACCTCTAAAAGATATCTTCACCCAGGTGTTCATTGTTGCATTATTTACAATAGCTAAGGTATGAAAACCTAAGTGTCCATCAGTGGATGAAAGGATAAAGAAAGTGTGGTATGTGTACACACACACATACACACACACACACACACACTCCCTGGAAAATTATTTCAGCCATAATAAAAGAAAGAAATCCTGCCATTTGCAACAAATGGATGGATCTTGAGGGCATTATGCTAAGTGTAACAAGTCAGGTGGAGAAAGACAAATGCTGAATGATCTCATTTATTTGTGGAATCTTAAAACAAAAGTCAAACTCGGATACAGAGAATGTTTGGTGTTTGCCGGAGGTGGGGGGATTAAGGAGTGAGTAAAATGGCTGAAAATGGTCAAAAGGTACAACTTCCGGTTATCAAATAAATAAGTCTTGGGTATGTAATGTACAGCATGGGTAACTGTAGTTAATAATACTGTATCGTATATTTAAAGTTCCTACAAGAGGTGCCTGGGTGGCTCAGTCGGTTAAGCGTCTGCCTTCAGCTCAGGTCATGATCCCAGGGTCCTGGGATCTAAACCTGCTCCGGCACCCTGCTCAGCAGGAAGCCTGCTTCTCCTTTGCCTTCTGCCCCTCCACCCCGCTCCTACACTCTGTCTACAATAAAAAAATGAAATCTTGAAAAAAAAAAAAGAATTCCAAGTAGAGTCATCAAATAGGCAACAGGGTATTTGGGTCTCAGGGTAGGGAGGTCAGTAGTGGAGATACAAATTTGGGATTCATCAATATAAAAAAAAATCCATCCATGGATATTTAAATCCATGGAACTGGATGATATCAACCAGGGAGAGAATGCAGAGCTGAAAAGAGAGACAAATACAGAAACGTAGAATTGGATTTAGTTCTGGGAAATCACACTTAGAAGTTGGGTGGAGGAGGACGAACTAGCAAATCCTGAGAGGAATGACCAATCAGGTAGAGAGAAAACCAGGAGAAAGTAATAATTCGGAAACTAAGAGAAGTCAACTTTTGGAAGGGAGGAGTCTTCAACTATGTCAAATTCTACTGTAAGATGAAGTAGCCAGTAGACTTGGGAACATGCAAGTCGTTGATGAGCAATTTCAGTAATCAGTAGGTGTGTTGAAGAGTGAATAGGAAGCGAGGGAGTGACACTGATTGTAGATACTCTTTTGAGGTGTTTTTTGTGAAGTGAGATGGATAAATGGGTTCATAACTGGAAAAGACGGGTTAAGGGAAGGTCTTTTGTTGTTGTTTTTGTTTGCTTTGTGGGAATGTGGGGTATGTTTTTTAAGATGGGATATACTGTCAGACCGTGTTTATATGCTGATGGGAATGATCAAATAAAGAGAAATTATCAATATAAGATAAAGAAGGGATACTTGAAGGAGTAAAGTCTTCGAGAAGGGGAGAGGAAGTAGGATACAGAACACAAGCAAACATGTTGACCTAAAATAAGAAAAGGGTACACTTTCAACAATCTTAGTTTAAATAAAAAAGCCAGTTTCATTTAAGAATGCATTGATGAAGCAGTTAAATTATTGACCCTTGAGTACATATCTTGTCAGTATTCTGTGTGATGATAAGGGAAATATACATGGAAAGCACTTCTGCTGTATACTGAAGTATAACGGTATTTCAAGGAAAAGCACTTACGCAATTGAGCTACCAGCTCAACTACCTGATTTTTCATGGAGCACCATCTTTACTTGAAAGAATGACTAAATCAACAAACTATTCAGACTTACATATTTGAAAAATACTCTTTCAAAAATGAATGAAGTGAGTCTCTCAAGGGAAATCAACTGATGATAAAATTTAAGATTTTAAATGAAAATTAGTATTTTGGAAAACTTGCATTTGCCGCCATGAGAGTGACAGCTTTCCATTCCTTAAGGATGTTTTTGATGAGATTGGTAGTGGTATTTAACAAATGTGATTCTTAAATATTGTGTAGTAAATGTGTCAACATTTAAAATCTATAGAACTAGTTAGCCAGTATTTTCCAGGTGACCAGTGTGTGATGCTGTGAAATCATGTACAGGTAAAGACCTGTTTAAAGTGAGAAAAAAAAAGAAGAGAGAGAGAGAGAGAGATTTTAATATAACCGATGTGAAAAGCATGTTGGTGTGGTTTGAGATTCTACATTGATAACTAACATTTAAGAGACTACTACTTGTTGAGGGGCGCCTGGCTGGCTCAGTGACTAGAGCACGCGACTCTTGATCTCAGGGTTGTGAGTTCAAGCCCCACATTGGGTACAGAGATCACTTAAAAATAAAATTTTAGGGGCGCCTGGGTGGCACAGCGGTTAAGCGTCTGCCTTCGGCTCAGGGCGTGATCCCGGCGTTATGGGATCGAGCCCCACATCAGGCTCTTCTGCTATGAGCCTGCTTCTTCCTCTCCCACTCCCCGTGCTTGTGTTCCCTCTCTCGCTGGCTGTCTCTCTCTGTTGAATAAATAAATAAAATCTTTAAAAAAATAAATAAATAAAATAAAATAAAACCTAAAAAAAAACCCAACTACTTGTTGAGTTTGTAGTATCAGAAGAATATCCATAATTATCTGAAAAGGCTATTAAAATCCTCCTTTCTTTTCCAAATATATTATCTGTATGAGGCTGGATTTTCTTAGGAAACAACATATAGTAACCAATGAGTGCAGAAGGATATATGCGAATCCAGCTATCTTCTGTTAATGTAGACATTGCAAAAGACACTTGCAAAAATGCAAAACAATGTCACTCATCTCTCTAAATTTCTTTTTTTTAAATATGCTTGTTTTTCACTTAAAATATTTATATTAACAAGTAATAGATTTCTATTTCTATTTTATTTTTTAAAAGATTCTGTTTATTGAGAGAGAGAAAGGGAGTGAGAGAGCAAGCACGAGGGGGGTTGTAGAGGGAGAGGGAGAAGCAGACTCACTGCTGAGCAGGGAGCCCAACTCCGGTCTTGATCCCAGGATGCTGGGATCATGACCTGAGCTAAAGGCAGATGCTTAACTGACTGAGCCACCCAGGCACCCCTCTATTGTTATTTTTAAATGAATTAAATATTTAAAGGTTTTCTCCGTTGTAACTTGTAATATGGTAAACACTGGTATAAATGACCCATATGAAAAAAAAAAAAAAAAGCTCTTTAATGTCCTCAGTAATTTTAAGAAGTGTAGAGATCTTGAGACCAAAAAGTTTGAGAACAGCTGTCCTAGAGAATGTGGCCATCCAGATTTCCTACGAAACACCCGAGTTGCTGATAAGACACACTTACTGGTTCCCCAAATTTGGAACATGATATAAGGGAGTTAACAGTTTGAATTCTGGTAATATGTTTAGTACAATCCAGTCCAATATGTTGAGTACAGGGCCAGCAGCTATCAGTGGGCTCTTTCATTATTGCCTTTGACTTTTCTTAAACCAGGCCTCTTCTCTCCTTGAAAGCTCAGGAACTTAACAGCAATACTTTGAGGATCTAGTTTACAAATACTAATGATGATTTACATTTGTTTTGAATGTTAATGGACTTTTATTATACTTTTACTTCTGTATCACATTTCATGCTCCATGAAGTATGTTGACCAGGTCTATCTTTAGAGATAAGAAATTGAGCTGCTGCTATGCCAGAGGATGACAAAACTATTAAATGGCAAACAAAAATCAAGATCAAATCTTCTGACGTCAATCCAACTATATCCCACTGATGTTTCTTTTCCCTTCTTTCTTTCTTTTTAAAAATTTTTTTAAAAAATGTGGGCCTTCTTACAATCCTCTGAGGTCACAGACAGCATCTGCCTTTGCAAATGGGAAGCCTGAGAGCCTGAGTTCAATAGAAGAACCAGGACTAGAACCCAGGGACTTCATGACCACTCTTCCTTTTACTCTTTTACCTCTTTTTCCCCTCAGGTTATTTTAAGACTTCATAGAAAGTAAAAGTAGCTTCTCCTTCCAAAAACAGTTGGAAACCTCTGTTCTGCCAAGGACATGGTCTTTCTCTAAAACTTGACTACTCGTGGGGCCCACAGTGCTCAGCTATTTAGAAGGGATCAATGCCAGCTTACACCCAGCAGCTTAAATTCATGTCTATTTCTTCAACATACAGTCCAATCTATATGACACATGGGGAGAAAACGCATTTTTATTTTCTTAATTCTTGGACTCGAGAATACAAATTCCAAGGATGTTTTAATAGTCAGACTGCCATTTTTCCCCCTGCTGCCTACAAAAGTTGCCAGTAATGTAGTAGAAACTTTTTTTTAAGTCCTATACCTATATCTTTAAAGAAAACTTTACTGTGATATAATTCACTTATACAATTCATCCTTTTAAAATGTACAATTCGGTGGTTTTTAGTATATTCATTGAGTTGTGTGGCTATCACCACAGTCAACTTTAGAATATTTTTATTGCCCCCAAAGAAACTCTGTACCCATTACTTACTCCCCATTCCCCAAGACCCCCATCCCTAGGCAGCCACCATTCTACTTTCTGTTTCTAGAGATTTGCCTGTTCTGGACATTTCATATAAATAAACTCATACAGTATGTGGTCTTTGTGATTGGCTTCTTACGCTTTCATAGATTCAAGGTTCATCCATGTGATAGCATGTATCATTCATTCCTCTTTTTTTTTTTTTTTGCCAAATCATTTGGCTGTTTGAAGATGCATATGGATATATACCACATTTTATATATCAGTTGGTAGACATTTGGGTTGCTTACACTTTTTGGTTTATTATGTATAATACTGCTATGAACATTCATGTACAGGTTTTTGTGAGGACATGTGTTTTCATTACTCTTGGGTATTTACCTAGGAGTGGAATTGCTGAGCCATATGGTAACTGTTTAACATTTTGAGAAATTGCCAGACTGTTTTCTAAAGCAGCTACACCATTTGACCTTCTCAGCAGCAGTGTGTAAGAGTTTCAGTTTCCCTTACCCGTCCTCACCAGCACTTGTTATTTTCTGTGTTTTTGATTATAGCCAGCCTGCTGGATGCAACATGGTAGCTTATTGTGGTTTTGAGTTGAACATTCCTAATGGCTAACGATGATCTGCATCTTTTCATGTGTTTGTTGGACATTTGTAATATGTTCTTTGGAGAAATGTTTAGTCAGAAATGTTCTTGCCCATTTTTAAACTGAATTATTTGTCTTTGTTACTGAGTTGTAAGAGTACTTTTTATAACCTAGACAGAAGTCCCTTCTTACATGTATGATGTGCCAAATGTTTTCTCCTATTCCATAGGCTTTTTCACTTTCTTCATAGTGTCCATTGAAGGCCAAAGGTTGTTAGGTTTTAGGTTTTTATTTAAATTCCAGTTAGTTATGGGGCACCTGGGTGGCTCAGTCGGTTAAGCGTCTGCCTTCAGCTCAGGTCATGACCCCAGGGTCCTGGGATGGAGTCCTGCATCGGGCTCCCTGCTCAGCAGGGAGTTTGCTTCTCCTACTCTTTCTGCCGCTCCCCCTGCTTGTGCTCTCTCTCTCTCAAATAAATAAATAAAATAAAAATAATAAATTCCAGTTAGTTAGCATACAGTGTAATATTAGTTTCAGGTGTATAATATCATGATTCAATACTTCCATACATCACCTGGTGCTCATTACAAGCAGTGCACTCCTTAGCCCCCATCACCTGTTTAACCCATCCCCTGGCCAGAATGGTTAAAATCAACAATGCAAGAAACAACAAGTGCTGGCAAGGATGTGGAGAAAGGAGAACCCTCTTGCACTGTTATTGATGCAAACTGGTCTAGCCACTCTGAAAACAGTATGGAATTTCCTCAAAAACTTAAAAATAGAACTACGCTATGATCCAGCCATTGCACGAGTAGGTATTGACCCAAAGAGTACAAAAACACTAATTCAAAGGCATACATGCACCCCTATGTTTATAGCAGCATTATCTATAATAGCCAAATTATGGAAACAGCCAAATGTCCATTGACTGATGAATGGGTAAAGAAGAGGTGGAGGTGTGTATGTATATACAGTGGGATATTACTCAGCCATAAGAAGGAATGAGATCTTCCCATTTGCCATGACATGGTTGGAGCTAGAGAGGATTATGCTAGGTGAAAGGTTTTTAGTTTTGATAAAGTCCAATTCTTTAAAAAGATTTATTTATTTATTGTAGAGAGAGAGAGTGAGAGCATGAGAGCAGAGAGAGCAGAGGGAGAAACAGAATCCTCAAGCAGACTCCGCACTGAGCACGGAGCCTGATGTGGGGCTCGATCGCACGACCCTGAGATCATGACCTGAGCCGAAACCAAGAGTCAGATGCTTAACTGACTGAGCCACCCAGGCGCCACAATAAAGTCCAGTTTTTTAAATTTATTTTTTCTTTTCTTGTGCTGTTGGTGTCAAAAAAAATCTAAGAAAGCTTAGTACAAGGTTTGCTTCTGTGTAGTTTCAGCTCCTGTATGGAGGTCTATGATCCATTTTGAGTTAATTTTTTTATAGAGTTTAAGGAGGAAGTCCAATTTCATTCTTTTCCATTTGAGTATCCAGTTGTCTCCAAAAAATTTGTTGAAAAAACTACTCTCTACCCATTGAGTTGTTTTGGTGTTCTTATTGGAAATTAATTAACTATAAATGTGAGGATTTGTTTCTGAACTCTAAATTCTATTCCATTAATCTATATGTCTGTCCTTATGCTAGTACACCCTCTATCTTTTTTCTAAAATTTTTCTAAAGTATTTTCTAAAAAAGTTTCTAAAATTTTCTTAAGTATTTTCTAAAAAAAAAAAGTATTTTCTAAAAGTATATTCTAAAAAATATTTTCTAAATTCGTTAATAGTATATGCCAATTGTAGAACATTTTTTAAAGATTTAATTATTAGAAGAGAGCATGTGAGTGGGGGGAGGGACAGAGAGAGAGGAAGAGAAAGAATCTCAAGCAGACTCCCTAGTGAGCATGGAGCCCACAGCGGGCTTGAGCCCAGGACCCTGGGATCATGACCTGAGCCCAAATCCAGAGTCAGCCACTTAACCAACTGAGCTAACCAGGCACCCCATAGAAACCTTTTAAAGTACGAAAGAAGATAGAATAACAGAACTTTTAAAATAGTCTATAATCTTGTCATTCATATGTGCCTTCCAAATCTTCCAAACTTTTTGTCTTTTTTTAAAATTTCCATTTCTTTTTTTTAAAAAGATTTCTTTATTATTTAATTGAGAGAAAGAGAGGTAGAGAGAGCACATGTGGGGTGGGGGACAGGCAGAGGGAGAGGAAAAGAGAGCATCTCAAGCAGACTCCCCACCGAGCGTGGAGCCCAACATGGGGCTCAGTCTCATGACCCATGAGCTCATGACCTGGGCCAAAATCATGAGTCAGACACTTAACCAACTGAGCTACCCAGGAGCTCCTTGTCTTTATCTTACATAGTTGAGGTAACATTATATATACTGCTGTATATCTTTTTGCTTTTTTGAACACAAGCTTTTTTCCAAGCCATTAAAAACTCTTAGTCAATTCTTTTAATATATAAAAATATATTTTTAAATATATAGGTTTTTTTTTAAATTTTATGTATTTGAGACACAGAGAGAGAGAGAGAAGCACAAGTGTGGGGGGAGGGGCAGAAGGCGAGGGAGAAGTAACTCCCCGCTGAGCAGGAACCCCCCTCCCCCCCCCGCCAACATGGGGTTCGATCCCAGGACCCTGAGATCGTGACCTGAGCTGAAGGCAGATGCTTAACCGACTGAGCCACCCAGACGCCCCTCTATGCATATATTTTAATTTAACCATTCTTATAATCTTGGACATTTATTCTTCTAGAGTTTTCTTAAAAACATGGTTTTGGTTATGATATTAGTTAGCACTAATATATGTTTACATATACTTATTGTTACACATATTATGTTATCTGTATATTAATATATTTCTGCCCTGTAGAATGACATATTCAGATATGAGATGTAGTAAGGTGAATACTACATATGAGATGTAGTAAGGTGAATATGAGATGTAGTAAGGTGAACATCTTGTCTCTCAAACTTTTCTGTGGGTCCTATAATGTTTCCACTAAATCATTTCAAACCTAAGCTTTATGCTCATGTGAACAAAGCAGATTTTCATTCAAATCCTTACTTTGAAGATGATGATAATTAACTCATAATTAATCCTCTTTGTGATTTTTTTTCTCTTTAAAAGTAGAAAAATAACATTTTCTTATGTGTATGTAGTTATCTCAACCCACAAATACCTGAGTATTTGAACTGTGCAAGGCCTATGAGAGGCTGACTTTACTCTCAAGTTGTCTATATTTGGGGGGAGGGGGATAAAAAAAATATGTACAAATGTAAATAGCCAGCAGTATAAGACATACAATGATCACTATCAAAGGAGAGGTTCTGTCCAAGGTACAGATCTGGCTCATGGCGTGTAGAGCCCTATAGTGGTTTAGAGTTCCGCAGACCTGGATGTCCGTCCCACTAACTGTCTGGATGAACTTGGGCATGGAATAAAATGTCACTGCATGTCTATTTCCTTATCTCTGTGAAGATTGGATAATCCTCAGAGGATTGTTGTGAGGACTAGAAACAATGAATGTCAAGTTTATAGTTCAGAATTCGTCCCCAGAAAAGGTACTCAATCATTGGTAGCTGCCATGGTTTATTCTTGATGTTGATTTGTCATTCCCGTTAGGCTGATATGGAGAAGGAACCCTTCAGTAGAGAGCTATGGCACCTGAACTAGGAATGCAGGGATGAAGGTGTTTGGCTAGTGAGAGAGGAGAGGGAGCGAAGGTGCAGAAGAAGCACTGCTTCAGGTATATCAAGACCGGCCTGGATGAAGCAGAAAGTTACCTTAATAGCAGAGATAGGAAAGACATTTTTGGTTGACCACCATTGGCCCTAGCATCATGCAGTTCCCAGTCTTTACACCTGAACCTGATAGTGGTCTGTATGAGCTCCCTGGGCATGTTTGGGATGTTTAGTAAATACTTACCGAAAGAATGAATGGTGGATGACTTAGCCAGAAGATTGTTTGTTCCTTGTTAAGGTTAATAGTTATTCTATATAAATATGTGTGTATTTAAATATATATTTAAATGTATCTTGACTTACATCTATTCAAATAAAGGCTTTAATCGAAGTAGAAAAATCACATATATATAGTTGTTTTCCAAAAGTATCATTCTGTATTTAGAGGGATAATGTTACCTTTTTGTAGTTGTAAGTAATTGGTTAAGTGTTCACTATTAAGAACCATTTTAGTTATTAACCAGTTTACTAGACATTTTTAATGATGTATTGGCTGTGATCACTGTGCTCTTTAAAGCTGAGTGATAAATGGACAGGACAAAATATTTTTACCTTCGTTGGACATTTTTTTCTCACTTTAAACTGAAACTAGAAAGCCAATGTCAAAAATACTTTTCCAAATGAAAAATAAAACAAGCGTAACCTACATTTACATAGCTTATTTTAGAGTACAAAGATCTTTCACATTTATCATCATCTCTTTTTTTTTTCTTTGCAAAAACCCTGAAAGTGTTAGTATTGTTATCCCCATTTTACGTTTAGGTAAACTGAACCTCTGAGGGGTGAGCAAAGAAATTCAGACCCTAATCATCTGCTAAGTTCAAGGGACTGTACTTGCTGGTCTCCTTTTATCTGTGGCTACCTAAGAGCTAAGTATAAACTTAGCAGCTTATTTCATTTAGCCTCTTTGTTAACTTCTCTCTCTTCCTTTATCCTAGCTGTTTTAGAAGATTTACTTGAGTATTTTATTTTGTATATTTTAATATTTTAGGCTGCCAAATTATTTTCTTCAATTAAAGAAATAAATTCCTTATTCAGTAATGACAGTAGCTTTTTCCAAATCACCACCATGAGTGACATTTTTTGCTGAGAGAAAAATATTTAAAGAATGCACCTCAACTGAAATGAAATACACAGTGCTTAGTTCAGAGAAGGTAGACTATAAATTCTTTTTTATGGTTAAGCCTCATGAAATGAATTATGAGAAATAATATCTATGAAAAGTCTGATTTTAGTTGGCATCAAAGGAACAGGCATAACTTAGGTATAAGCTATTTAAGGAAATGAACTTAAAAATTATTTTATGTAAATTTTGGTACCTATTAGAGAAAAGCATTTTAAAATGTCCAGACTTGGGTTTCCAGGGATGATAAAATTATTATCCTGATGGATGTAACTTTATCAAGGCCAAAAGCCTAGGATAAAATGAACTAAAAGAAATGCATTACAGCTGAGTGTTTAAGAGCAAGTACTATGGATCTAGACTGCAAGGGTTCAAATACCAGTTGTATCACTTTAGCTGTATGATTTTGGATAAGCTACTTAAACTCTCCGTGCCTCAGTATCCTGTAAAATGAGAATAATAATAATAATAATAATAATAATAATAATAATAATGCCTGTAAGTATAGTTCCTATCTTAGAGTTGTTATGAGGATTAAATAATATTTGTAAAGACTTAGAATAGTGCCTGGAACAGAGCAAGTGCTAAATAAATGTTTGCTAAATACATAAAATGCAAAGTGCAGTATAACTTCGTGATAAAGAAATCCCATATTCCACAAATACGAAATGAGGTGACAATGTGTGGAAGTAAGGAGAGACAGGAACTGATCCCACTGTGTGTATCTACTACAAGCTAAATACAAGTTACAAATAAGCAAAGAAGGGGGGGAAGTTGCCTTTTTAGCTGCATCGGTGAGTACCATGTATATGGAAGGAAAATATTCGGATACCTTGTTCACTGTAAATGAGCTTTTAGTTTTGAGTTAAGGTTAACAGTTTTCTTTTTTCAAAATAAAAAAAAAACTTTTATCATGTAAATCATCCAATCTCATTATAAATTTGTTCTTAAAATACAGAAAAGCGTTAAAGAAAAGAAATTGAAACCACTTGGGATTATACTACTCAGAGACACTATTGTAATAGCCTAATGAACACCTTTCCAAACATCTATGCAAATATACATACATAAGTTAACTAAGTAAAATTTTATGTAAATGGTTTCATCCTATGCCTTTTATTGTTTGTTCTGCTTTTTTCATTTAACTATATTGTGAAGATACATTCATGTTGATGAATATAGTTGTGTAAAATTTTGATGAATATAGTTGTGTAAAAACGCATTGCCTTCTGTTGTATAGGACGTTTAGATTGTTTTCCGAGAGTTCTCTATTGTAAGCAACTTTGTAGTGAGAAAGCATCATTCTACTTAATTATACCTGTGCTCGGTTATTTGCTTAGGATAAATACTGAGTTGCTGGGTCAAAGAATATATACATTTTAAAGTTATATATGGGCGCTTCTTTACCCTCTTGCCAATATTATATATTCTATATTATTGCATATTGTATGTTTATTAACCTTTTTTTATGTGAGAGGGGAAATATATCTCTATACTTTGATTTGTAGCTTTTTTATTGTTAGTGAATGTTAAGTTCATGTATTTCATATATTTATTTGCTGTTTCAAGTTCTTTTGTGAATAACCAATGCCTTTTGATAAATGTGCCTTTTTAAAAATTGCAGGTAGACTGTAGAACCCCCAAAATGATATAACATATAAGGAAATAATGCATAGGCCTTGCAACTAAAGTGAAGAATTGGCTAGTCACAGACTTACGTCGGTCTTTATTTTATTTCTCTGTTTTTACGTCCTTTCTTCCCCCAGTCCTCTCTAGGATTGTTGGTTCCCTTGCTATGTAAAAGCTCTCTGGCATTAGGGCAAAGGTTGGATGAAGACAGCTTTTGGAAGAGCCTCTAAACTCCCGTCTCCCCCCGCCTGGCTCATTTCTTCATTCTTTTCTTCTGCTCGGCACTTTTTATTTGCTGTCAGCGTTTCTTTTTATTCATCTTAGTCCTATGACTGGTGTGACTGTTTCTTTTTACTCTCTTGGTGTTTCTGTGGCTGCCCGTAGGGCTGATTCATCACTTACTCTGTGTTGGGTACTGGACTGGGCACTGGGGAGACAAGGATGAATAGGACTTGGGCCCTAAACCTGGTGCTCACCTTCTAAGCAACACCCTAGTATAGTGTGTGCTAGTGATAGAGATATGTGAAACTTTCTTTGGGAGGTAGTCCTAAGGAAACATTCAAGCTAGACCTTTAAGGGCGAGTCAAAGTTTGCTCTAAAAGTAGAGGGAAGGGAAGTAGAGAGTGGAAGGTAAAGACGAACAGAGATATGAGTGTGAACAAAGCTCAGAGTAGATACACACAGTGTGATCAGTTCCTGTCTCTCCTCAGGCTTCTTGGTGACATGACTTACTCTGTGTTCCTGGACAATGAGCTCCCCTTCTCACTGTCTCTACAACATGTTATCCTTACCTAGAGCATTACATTTTTAATCAGGGGGAATATTACATTCCTAGAGTGTTCCCCCAAAATTTAGCAGTGTTTTTTCTGTTTTGCTATTTGCAAACTGATCTATTTTTAACTCATAATGAAATAATCTTAGAACTGCATAAAAAGATGTGCTATATATTCAAGGTATTAAAACAAAAAATACAAACCTCCTGTTCCATTCATGCTGATGAAAGTAGAAACTGAGTCAGACTTTGAATCTCCTGGATGAAGCATGGTAGATTGGACTTCAAGCGTTAAACTTTTATTTCTTCTCTGTTGCTTGGTATAATGGTTGTACAGATAATTATAATGATGTTTCTAGCTTAGCATTGTACAGGTAACAGGACACTTTTCTTATAATCTCCTATAACCCTATGAGGCTTAAAATTATTGTTGTCTTCTTTTGCTAATAAGGAAACTAAGCTTTGAACAAGTTAAGTACACTACTTCAAGGTCACACAGATCCATTAAGTGGTAGAGCCAAAACTTGAACCTTGGTCTGCTGATTCAAGACCCAGGATCTCTAGCTTTTAGGGGAAGATAGCACAGTTGATTTGAGATTCTAGATTTTGAAACCTAATGATTATATTTTGCTATATTTATCTTTTAATAAAAGAGAGCAAGAAAAGACAGTTATTCTAACAGACAACAGTTATCTGTGGATAGACCCAAATCATAGTGCTATGTTTAGAACACTAGCTTTATAGATACTTGTGTAAGGTGTCAGTTTAAAAGATGTATATATTATAAACTCAAGCTAGCATTTTACATTGAAGTAACTTGGGCAGATACATAGGGAGGAATGAGATTTTATCATCCAATGGACTCCAAAAAGGTAGATGAAATGGTTTAATAGAAAGAACATAGCACCAACAATTAGAAATTTTGGTGTTCTATTCCATCTCTTTTTACTTGCTGGTAACTTGGGCAAGTGGTTTCTATTGGGTCTCAACCATCTCATCTAAAGAGTAAAGGGGTTGAGCTTTATGTATTCTGAGGTCCATATCAGTCCTAATATTCTTTGAGTTTGTGCTTCTTAACTTTACCACTCATATTTCAATCTGTTTGTTGCTTTTTATTATTATTACCTTCAAGGTTTTTTTTTTTTTTAAAGATTTTATTTATTTATTCGACAGAGATAGAGACAGCCAGCAAGAGAGGGAACACAAGCAGGGGGAGTGGGAGAGGAAGAAGCAGGCTCATAGCGGAGGAGCCTGTTGTGGGGCTCGATCCCATAACGCCGGGATCACGCCCTGAGCCAAAGGCAGACGCTTAACCGCTGTGCCACCCAGGCGCCCCAACCTTCAAGGTTTTTGACTTAACCACAGCAAGATCAAAAAGATTGTATGATTCTCTAAGATACAATTTGTAAACAGCATGCTTTATGGTAGTGATTTCGTTTGTAGAAAATAAGCAGAGATTTATGGAGTATCATTCCAGGTAAATAATGGGTCAATAGAAGTCCATATGACATGGACTTACAATGATGATAATACCACCATGTGTTTATGTAGTGCTTTGTAGTTTTCAGAGTCTTTTCCCGTGAAAAGCTTATATACTGACCCTCATAATTTCTCCTCTGACGTAGATTTAATAAGAATTTTCACCTTTGATTTAGTAATTCTTCTTGAAAACTCTATCATAAGGAAATAATTCTAACTCCCTGAAAACAGTTAAAAGATGCTTATCATAACTGAAAATAGCTCTCTAGGGGTAGGTTAAATAAACTGAGGAGCACCCATGGTCATTAAAATGTTTATGAAGGTTAGGTAATAGCATAGAAATGCCCTTGCTATTAGTGAAGAAAGGAGGATATGGGGTTGAATGTGTATGCTACAGTTATGGGAATAAAAATTTTAAAGGCACCAAATAAACATTCAGCCATTATGTAGGGGGAACAATACTGCCCAGATGGATGCCAACATTGTTACATGTTTGTTTTGTGGGATTTTGCATAATTTTTCTATTTACCTATTTCTGATTCTTTCTGTTGAGTACATTATTGCTTTTATAATAAAATGTGTATATATAAATATATAATAATGTTAAAATATATAATAAAATATATAATTACATATATTTTCAGCCAACACCGAAGACCTAGTAAGGTTTCTTGACATTCTCAAAATGGCATGAATGCTTCATGGTGAACCTGGGACTAGAAACCACATTCCTTAATCTATGCATTAGTGCTAGGCTTCTACCATCAAATTGTAATGGTATTTCCAGCAGGTATAAAAATTCCAGCTTTAAAGAGGTTAACTGGGTACATTTTTTTCTTTAATGATATGTGTTTTCCCTGTGGTATTCATTAGTTCTTAGTAAAATTAACAAAATCAACATTATTTTGCTTTGTACTTTGTAAAATACAGCAGTATTCCATTGGCTGAGTAGGTTTTAGGGCAGTGTAATACGGTTAGGAACACACGCACAAATGGACATGGGTTAAACTCTTGGTTCAGTATTACCATTTGGTGACTGTGGTGTTGTACGAGAAATTTCCCTCTGGGCCTCAATGTCTTTACGTATATGACGGGACTCACAGAGGTCAGTTGTGGAACATGATGCTGTTGCCGTCTTTTTTAAACCGCTCTGAAACATTTCTGTCCTTCTCCTCATTGTGTTCACCTTTACAGAAAGTAGTTTTAGCCCATTGTTTTTAGACTGTCTTGCAAGACAGCTTAATGTCTATAGAGGAAGCTGTATATTCATCCTAGCTTCAGCGTTGCCTCTGTTTCTCTTGAGTTCTCTAACTCAATGTGCCTCTTACCCACTATGACGTTAGGCAAGTCTCTTCATCCTTCTAAGCCCTAGATCCTTCTAAAATAAGGACGTTGAAGTAAATAATCTCTCCATTTCTTTCTAGCAGTAATGTTCTCTGATTCCTCCCAATCTTGTTTTGAGCACATTCATGATAAAAATTTTAAAAAACTCAAAACACACACACACACACACCCCAAATTGGTTTCTCTTAAAATAGAGGTGATGGGAGTGTAAATTGATAAAAATCATTTTAGAAAACAGTTTGGCATTATCCAGTGAAGTTGAAGATACGCATATGAGAATGTTTATGGCAGCACTAATCGTAATAGCCAGAGACTGGAAACAGCTTAAACTCTGTCAGCAATATGTTTATCATTAATCATGATATATTTATGTAATGGAATACTGTACAGCCATGGAGCCATAGCTGTATGCAACGATAAGGACAAATTTCGCAAACATAACGTTGAGTAAAAGAAGCAAAACAAAAGAGAATTTCCACAATGTTACTCCATCTATGTATAGTTCAAAAATAAGCAAGGTTAAACTGTATTGCTAGGGATGGAAACTATACAAAAAGCAAGCATGGTGACTGCCTCTGGGAGAAAAGAAGGGTCATAATGGAAAAGCGGCTCATGGGGGAGTTTCTGGGGCCCCAGCAGCATTCTGCTTCATGACTGAGTGCAAGCAACACAGGGGCTTGCTTTATAATGGTCCTTTAAGCAATGCACATATGTGTTTTAAGCATTTTGCTATATGTATGTTACATCTTCACATTAAAACGTAGAATAAGAACAATAAAAAAAGTATGTGTAGTACTGTTTAGTGAATTCTTGTAGTCTCTGAAAAATACTTGATATTACCAAGGACTTGATATTTCAGTGTCCTGTACCAGAAGAAAAAGGATTTTGAGCTGGACCACACGGAAGTTCCTTTGTCTTAGCTTCACAAAGAGGAATGTCTGTTTCTATTGACTGTCTCTATGCAAAGGGCTTTTTATTCTTTATCCCCAATCTTCATACTAACCCTTTCAGGTTTTTATTATTATCCTCATTTTACAGATGAAGAAACTGAGGCTTAGGGTAATTAAATCACTCCTTGGTTGAGGAGAAATTCTAAATAAATCACCGAAACAAATAAGCATGGAGGATTTTTGATACTTTTTTTTCTCCCTCATGCTGTGGAAAGATAAATTGGAAACAACATTTGTGACCATTTTAAGGATGTGTCATATAAAAATAAACCCCAAACAAATGAATAGACCGAGTTTTGGATAGATCTCTTTTCCTTAAAATGTGCCTGAAGGGCGCCTGGGTGGCTTAGCTGGTTAAGCATCCTACTCTTGATTTCAGCTCAGGTCATGATCTCATGGTCCGGAGATCGAGCCCCGTATTAGGCTCTGCACTCAGCAAGGAGTCTGCTTGAGATTTCTCTCTCTCCCCTCCACCCCCCCCACCAATGCTCGTGTGCATGTAGTCTCTTTGTCTCTCAAATAAATAAATAAATCTCAAAAATGTGCCTGAGAGTGTGGAAGGTGTTTGAAATGCCTAGTAGTAAATGAGTTTGTGGGTATTCGGGTCTTTACCACTTACAGGTCAAGCCCCTACGCTGAGTGTTAAAATGGAATGTAATTAGAAGAGAAAGTGAGAGAAACAATGTCTACATTTTTGATAGACTAATTGTGGTGGTCACTTTATCCAAAGTTTGCTGAGCTATGACCACTAAACTAACCATGAAAAGGAAATACATTTGTATAACCAAGCCAAAATCAAGTATTTTAGGTTTAGTGTACAGTGTCACTCTAGGATTCTTCTTAAAGGCTTCTGAACCTTCACCTTTTAATAAGACTTCATAATGACGAGGTCCCCTGAGAATGAAATCATCTGAGTGGAATGTGCCTGCTTCTTAAAATCTGATAAACATCACTTCATGGTATTTAGGAGATTAAAAGAGACTTAAAACACGTAAATGTTACTTTCAGGTTATTATAGCCAAGGAAGCCTGTGGCCCAGCTATCAAAACAGCTTAGCTACAGCAAGTTCCAAGCAATCAGCTTAGTCAAATTGGTTAGCCCTGCTTTAGGACTGACTGCACTCACTGTCTTTTGCGTTGACCTTTAACTTGTGATATAGAATATAATTGTTTCATCTCTGGGACACATTTATGTGTCCCTTTGCCCCGACACTAATTCATCATTTGCTTTATAGTAATTCCACTCAGACATCACCGTCAAGCCCCATTGGAGGTGACTAAAGGATGTGAGTGGATATATTTCCTAATCAGTGACATTAGTTTATATCTCCTTATTAATATACCCATTAAATTCATACTGGGAGAGATAACATGAACACTAATGCACTTTCCATCTTCCATCAGTGCTTTTTTATTTATTTCTATAAAGGAGTTATTAATATCTGAATTTAAGAGTCTAAGAGAATGCAAAGCTTTTAGTAATGGTCTAAGATCTTTATTCTGGTAAGGTACGGAAGATGTGAGAAACAAAAACATTCATTGTTATGTTGTCATTTTTATTCTCTTTCTCTCCCTAAAATGGAGCCATTAAAAATAGATATATAATATCATTTATTTTAAAAGTTAATTAATATCTTTTATATAATCTGCTTTTCTAAACAAAATACATTATTCTAGTTTCCCTGTACTTTATAAGTTATCTTGGTTTTCTACTTTTAATCTAAAACTCAGAATATATACAGAGTTTGTGTACCTTTTACATATGCCAGCCAAAAAGTATTAATTAAATGTACTATACGAGGCTCTCATGGGTGAGCGGGTATAAGAGAAGTTGTTCCATATGAAAAATAGTCCACATGTGTATAAAATCTAATTATTCTGATGAATTCCCTACCATACTGCCTTAACCAAAATAGAGGTTCAACAAATATCTCTTCAGTTTCATTCATTATCATATCCATTTGAGACATTTGGCAAAGTTGCTGGTGTGAATTTCCATTTGAGGAACCCATAAATTACTGCCTTCTGGGGCTATGGCAGCACCATGGCAACATGGTACCCTTTTGTTATACTTTGGGTTTTTGCTGTTACCGCTTTTTTTAAAACTGGCAATAGGAAGTTAATAATACCAATAAGGGGCAATTTTGCAAATCTGCTAGCCCACACACTTCTATTAGTCCCGCTACCAAAATCATTACTTTCCACTTCTGGGCTTCACTCTTAAATGTATTATCCCAGGTGCAGAAAGAGAAAGACAGTGGCAGCCTTTTAAATTTGCTCCTTGTATCAAAGTTCCTTTACTGGGAGTAAAATACAATGTGTTAGACTCACTGTAGTTAATTCTGTACCAACATTCTCTTCCTCCAAAATAACCACATGGTCATTACTAACTGCATTCGTTTGAATTCAACAAGAAGCGGAGGGGATTAAATGTACAAAGATTTATTGGAGGAGGGAGCAGAAGAAGGTGGAAAGAGCCTTTCAGACTCAATGCAGATATATTTGTAGGAGGAGAAAGGGAAGGAAGGAGGACTGGGTAGGAAGAGTCTTAGACTGCAACTCTAAGGAAGAGTCATCCAGGTTGATGGAAAGTCCTCAAACCAGAGTTGACCATTGGAGGAGTCCTATGTCTCACCCAAATGTGACAGTCATTGGGTGGGAGCAGCCTGCAGGAATGGGTGGCATGAATGCAGTGAAGATCCAAACATACAGTAGTTGGGGCCATTACCCATTATACTCCCTGCCGCAGGAGATCTGAGGGGCACATTTCATGGCTTCTGTACTAGTTGCAAGACTTTAGATAAGTTTGGCACCTCTCTGAACCTCGGTTGTGAATAGTAATACTGCTGATACAGGGTAATTGTAAAGGTTAAATAAAATTATATATGTAAAAGCCTTCGGAAATAATAATAATAATAAATGTTAGTTTCCTTTATAGACCTCTTCTATAATAGCAGGTGATTGTTTTCTCACTTATTTTTCTTAGAAAAACATCATTTGGGTATAAATTGTGCCAAAGTTGTCTATACCAGACTGCTTGGTGTGGTCCGTGGACCCGCAGGCAGTCTGTAGTCCACGGAGCTGCTTGTTACCAGTGTGCAGCAAGATAAGGAACTGGTACCAAAGTCAGCTAGGTCAGTAAACACTCTGCTTAGCTCAGATGCAATTTTTTTTTATATGAAGACATTCTCCATGAAGGCAGGTAATGCATTTATTTATATGCTAGCACAAGCTCCTTATTTATTACATACTGGCACTTGGAGCAACATTGGGGTTTAGTAAAATATAAAAGCAAAACATACAGGGCTTTATCATATGTATTTCTGCCTGTCTGTTACAGAGGAAGCCACTTCAAGCTGGACACTGGCAGTTCATGTTATTTATGTCATTGGCAGCCAGTGGCAGTTTTAGCATTTGTCAGTTTCAGGGCCTGTGATCAAATATCAAAGTAGGCAGCTTTGTCGTTGTCATATTTCCAAGTCCTTTTCCCAGTTCATTTCTTAGCATATATTTGTTGAGCTCCTGCTACCTTCCAGATATCCTGTACCTGCTGATGCCGTGTTCTCACACTGCTGTGTCACAACCTTGTTGAATCTCCGGGTTGTGAGGCCCCACCAAAATCCACTTCCCCTCACAGTTCCAGAGTGGTCAAAGTCCCATTCCCTCAGGAAGCAGATAGGTCACTAATTAAGAAGAAAGTAATCTGATTTAAAAAAGTAATACAAAGGTGACTTTCCTCCTAGTTACGTATTGGTAATTTAAAATTTGAGCTTGTTGCTGGAACTGTGTAAGACATGTTTTTGAACTGTGGATGTCCCAGCTTAATCCATGAGCTATATAGTTCCACCGTATATTCCAGAAATACTTGTCATTACATCTGTAAAGCTGCTGACCTCTCTACCCTTAAGGGGGTGTTGGATTTTCCCATAACCTTTTACTTTGTTTGGTAACCTTCTTCTGTGGAATATTGGGCAGGGAGACATGAATCCAGGGAGACAATCAAACATGTTCCTTATATGTTTAAGGATTTAAAATATTGCCTGTATATTGTTTTTAATTGCAGGTATCCTTTCATATTTGGAACTAACTAGATGGAGATTCAGTGTATTTTTTCCCTTTATATTCCCAGATCTTTGACGGCTTGTTAACATGATGTAGTAGATTAGGAATATGTAGTTTTGCTTTCATACTTTTAAAAACTAAAGTGCATGTTTCATAAAATTAAAGTGTCCCAAGAGTCAGTTAATGTAAAGTAATATTTTTACCAAGGTCATAAATGATTTAATATGAAAGATCATATTTTCTCGTAACCATAACAGACTTAACAAAACCTAGGCAGATAAATTGCTGGTTCAGAAATGATCTGAACCTCTTTTTCCCCCAAAAACAAAAACCCACGAGACTGTGTATATGTGGCAACAGGCATTATTTGATTGACCCCCAAGGTTGTGGATCTAGCAGCAGCTATTGTAACGTGCTTTGTTTTTATTACTGCACTGTTTAGTTAGTCATCCAAATTCTAGCCATTTCTGTTTATAGCAAGAAATAGCATCCCAGCCCGGGCAGCACAGCTAGTCATACCTTTTTATTGATGTAATTGGACTTACTTTGGTTCCTTTCCTAGTGTCGAACATTTTGCGAAGCCCTGACATAAATTATTGGCTTGTATAACCCACTGCATCACCTTCACCCAGAGATTTGCTGCCTATGCAGTTCCTTAGTTTTCAAGTGTGAGAGATTTATTTTTCCTTAGTGAGTCTTAATGTTTCTGCACGCGTGCACACACATGCGGTTGTGAATGTGTGTGGGTACACAGAAATGCTAGTGAGAAAGTCAGACATGTTCTTGGATAATTCCTACGCGAGAGTCTGGAGAAAGCTTTAAGCTTATAGGCACTTGTTGCTCTGCTCTTGAATTGACCTGATCTTGAGCGCTGTGGTAATATTTTAAAATTTTCCTCCAGTTTGCTTATTTTTCCTAGGAATTCTGACTAATCAGGACTCTGTACACTTCATGTCCTCAGTGAATACTTATTGACTGCGTAACTGACCAGTTGATATTCAAGGAGCCAATGTAAATGGTTAGGATACTGTTACAGACATTGTGTGTCAGGCAAGGCACTTCAGTCCTCTTTGCACCCTGTATGATAGATGGAAGTATCCCCACTTTACAAATGAGGACTTCGAAGCTCAGAAAAATTAAACAATTTGCCTAAAGTCATACAATTTACAAATGGAGGGTCAGGATACTTTACCAAAAGATTTTTTTTTTTTTTTGAGAGTGAGAGAGAGAGAGAGAGAAAGAAAGAGCAGGGGAGGGGCAGAGGGAGAGGGAGAGAGAAAATCTCAAGCAGACCCCTGCTAAGCATGGAGCCCAACACAGGGCTCTGTCTCATGACCCTGAGATCATGACCTGAGTTGAAATCAAGAGTAGGACATTTAACCGACTGAGGCACCCAAGCGCCCCTATCAAAAGATTCTTATGTGCATTATTTTATTTGATCTTTATAATGATCCTTGAAGTGGACAGAATGTAAGTTCTTTTCTATTCTCATTTTGACACTAAAGAGATTTAGTAACTTAGCCATGGTCACTGCATTGGGCCTGGTTCTATCCAGTACTACCCTATAAACCCTAATATGACTTGGCATTTATAGATGGTCATCTGCCAGTAATGGCATTGGTCACAACGTTTATTGCCCCCATGGTTTCACATTGGCTGATTTTTGTTAAGCGATTCTTCTTTGCCTCCAAGGTGGAGTCCCTGCTCAAGTAATTGGCACTCAAATAAGCACTCTTACAATGAAAAAACAATGGGGAAGGTGGGGGAAACCTTACAAATCTGTTCATGTTAACCCGCTACTTAAAACCTTTTATATTTTTCAGGGGCGCTTGGGTGGCTCAGTCTGTTAAGGGTCCAACTCTTGATTTCAGCTCAGGTCATGGTCTCAGGGTCCTGAGATTGAGCCCCGAGTCGGGCTCTGCACTGCCTGTGGAGTCTGCTTAAGCTTCTCTCTCTCCCCCTCTCCCTCTGCACCTCCCCCCCCAAACCCTCATGTGTACTCTCTCAAAAAACAACAACAACAACAACAAAACTTTTAATACTTTCCAGTAGGCTACCTTCCCACAGCCGTTCTTCCTCAAAAAATAACAGCAACAGCAAACCTCTAGCTTGGTAAAGGCTTCACGTGGTCTTCTTCCTCCCTTTTTAGCCTCACCTCTGCTGTCACTTACCCGCAAACTCCTGCCACTGGCCCTTTATGCCAGAAAAGCTAAACCACTACAGTGATGTGAGACCCACCTTCTGCTTTTGCTTTTATATATACTCCTTTTGCTTGAAATCTCCCCCTGTCATCCATGTGCTAAATTCCTGCTCGTTTTCCACTATCCAGAACGGGGCCACTCTCTTCCATGAACCCCCCTGAACAAAGTTATCCTCCATCTTCCGATCTCCCTGCTGAACTTTTCTTTAAAAACAGTCAGTCAAACATATCAGTGTTCGTACATTTCTGTTACTATTTAGTATGTGTGTATCCTCCCCTATTAGATGAATAAACTCTTTAAGGTCCAGAGACTGAAGCTTTCTCATCCCTTTATCCTAACACAGTGCCTAGCACATCAAAGGGGCCCAGGAAGGGTTTGTGCGTGGAAGATAGAATGAATCAGTGGCCTTCCTCCTTGGACTAAGGACTGAGAATTTAGCACTGAAAGGAATAGCCTGCCATTTGAAAAGAGAAGAGGCAAAGCACATTTTTATCAGATGAAATTACTGTCTTCACTTATATGGGGTTGGCTTTGTTAGGTGTCCAGAAAGATAATGCAGGGCTTTGAGAAGTGGAGGGAGGTTTAGGAAAAATTATGCAGTAAGTGAGCATTTTCCCCAAAACATATGCCTGTGGTAGTAAGTTGTTAATAAGTTACTGGGTGCCATTTTCTCTTCTTCTAGTCAAAACTGTACAAAAGTTTATTTTTATTCATTGTGCTAGGTACTCAGTGGATCCTTTAAATCTCAAAATTCAAGTCGTAAGTGCTGGAAAATTTCCTTGAATTATTTCATTGATGATTTCTTATTTTCTCTTATTTCTCTTTTGGGACTACTGTTATTTAATATTAGATTTCCCACACTTATTCTCTCACGTTCTTATTTCTTCTCAAGTTTTCCATCTCTATCTTTTTATTCTACCTCCTGAGCGATTCCTTTAACTCCGTGTCTTGCCCTTCTGTTTTTCCTTTTTCGTATTCTGCTTTCATATTTTCAATTCTAAGAGCTCCTGTTCTCTGACTAGCATCCTGTTGTTTTATGCGTGTGGTGTCTTCTCTTACCTGAGCGTATTAGTGAGTTAAAATTTTTTTATTCTGATTTTTGGTTTTGGTTTGATTTTGATGTATTATTTGCATTAGAGGCTTTTCTTGGGAGTCTGGTGCTACTTGATTGCATATTGATTTCTAAGAAGAGAAGACTAGGACACGTAGGAAGCTTTTAGTGTGTGGATAGAGGTGGTTAACTTTGGAGTTCACTGGAAGGTAATTTGTCTGTGCTCTTTTCACTGGGGAATCCGTAATGTCATTCTACAGAAGTCTTTCCTCTTGGGCTTCCTAAGAATCTTGCAGTTATCCAGCTGTGAAGTATTTGCCTGTATTCTGGAAGCTGAGTGGGGGGGGGGGGAGATGACTGGAGCTCTCAGCATTTAATATGCGTATGTTCATTTAATCACCTCGTTTTCAACACAGTGCCTTGGTCTTTAATTGTGCTAATGTTTCCCTTTCCAAAGAATAAAATTTGAGTTTATTTGCTAGTGTGTAAGGGTGGTTGTCGCCTGGCTGTGTGGAGTTGGGAGAGGATCTGAAGACAAAGTTGTCCTATAGATTTTCAACCAGTCTTCCGGTTCTCTTTTTTTTTAATTGAGATATAATTGGCATACAACAGTATATTAATTCCGGGTGTACAGCTTAATGATCCAGTATTTGTATACACCGCAAAATGATCACCCGATCTTCTGTTCTTAACTCCAATTTTGCTTCCACTTCAAGAAGTACAGAGGGTCGCTTTTTTCTGGGCCTTTTGGGGGTTGCTGAAGTATAGTTCAGATCGTTTCTCATTTTCCTTCCGCTGGCTTACAACTCAACTTTTTTAAGTCGGCTAAGTTATTTACCACTTGTTTATTGTCTTTTCAGTTTCCAAAATTTCGTTGTTATTATATCCTCCCTTATTGTCTTTCTTTTATTTATACATAAGTACAATACATACAGGGAACAAGAGTTTAAAATGTTACTCTCTTCTCATTAGAAACAGGGGAAGCATAAAGATAGAAAATCTCATTCCTGGCATGTTATTGGAGTTTCAGGAGTAAATGTATCTGTTCAGTCTGCCAGTTTAACCCACAAGTCCCCCCAAAATAAGTTTTTAAACGAAGAAATTGGGTTTTTTTTTAAAGGTATGAAAAAACAGTGAATTTTTTTTTTGAATGTCACATCCTGTTTATTAAGAAATTTGGAATCCAAGTGGAAAAGTAATGGAGATATTTTCTCCCAATATTTTACAATAATCCTTTATGAAATGTGCTGGGGTTTTTTTCAGTTTTTATTTTTTTAATAATATTTTTTATTATATTATGTTAGTCACCATACAGTACATCCCTAGTTTTTGATGTAAAGTTCCATGATTCATTACTTGCGTATAACACCCAGTGCACCATGCAATACGTACCCTCCTTAATACCCATCACCAGCCTATCCCATTCCCCCACCCCTCTCCCCTCTGAAGCCCTCAGTTTATTTCCCAGAGTCCATAGTCTCTCATGTTCATTCCCCCTTCTGTTTACCCCCGCCCTTTCTTCTTCCCTTTCTTCTCCTCCTGATCTTCCTATTTCTTATGTTCCATAAATGAGTGAAACCATATAATAATTGTCTTTCTCTGCTTGACTTAGTTCACTTAGCATAATCTCCTCCAGTCCCATCCATGTTGCAGCAAATGTTGAGAAATCGTTCTTTTTGATGGCTGAGTAATATTCCATTGTCTATATGGACAACATCTTCTTAATCCAGTCATCTGTTGAAGGGCATTTTGGCTCTTTTCACTATTTAGCTATTGTGGACAATGCTGCAATGAACATTGGGGTGCATATGGCCCTTCTCTTCGCTACATCTGTATCTTTGGGGTAAATACCCAGTAGTGCAATTGCTGGATCATAGCGTAGCTCTATTTTTAACTTTTTAAGGGACCTCCACACTGTTTTCCAAAGTGGCTGTGAATTTTAAAATACTCTCTTTATTTTAACCAAATTCAATCTGATTTTACTGCTTTTCCAACACTAAAAGAATGAGATCTGAGTACAACCAGTGAGTGTCCCAAAGCCACAACCAGGCTTTGCTGAATATTTGTCAACACTTTTCCAGAGTATTCCTAAGAGATAGGAATATCTTCTTAGATACTCTTAAAACTAAGTGACAAGGAATATATTTACCTTCTGAGACACTTAATGCATTTAGATCGTTTGTGAAGGAAGCGAGGGAAATGGAAGGTTAGTTCTGACCCTGTAATGTTTATCCATCATATACCTGCTATAAAGAAGATAAACAGTATCTTGGGAGCAGCATTATTTGATATTCATGGGCTTTAAATTAAGTAGATCAGAGTTTTTCTTGTTTTAATAGTTGTATAACCTTTAGGAATTACTTATCCTCTGAACCTGTATTTTCATCTGTGAAACAAAGATAATAATACTTAGAGGGTTAATAAACTTTAAACACCATAAAGTATTGAAGAACCTGGCAAAGGGCTAGCACGGGGAGGCCAGTCATTAAATGATACCCATTATCCTTCTTACTGATTCAACCAGGGAAAGCTTTTTGGTGGTAGACCTAAAGAGAGGGTAAGGTTTTAATAAAAAAGCCAGAGAGATGGAAAGGACTAGGTTAGACCTTCTAGACTGAAGGAATAGCATGACAAAAGCGTAGCTATGTAAAAGAACCAAAGTCTGATGAGGGTTATTTAAGGACAGGCACAGAATTCTAGGTTTTTGGATTATGGAACATATGAAATGATACAGCATAATGTGACTGAAGCTGAAAGGTTTTGACATAGGGCACCTTAGCAGAACAAAAGTTGGTGTTCTCACAGACTGTATCATTCAGTAGACACAGACAAAACAAAGAACAGCTGGGGAGTCCAGGATCCCTTCTCTGTTAAAGCTTACTTAATATGACTTTGTAACAACTTGATCTGATAATAAAGATCAAAATTGTAATGAAAGTTATTGGTAAACCTGAAACGTGTTTGTTATATATATAGTTATTCTAGACAAGTCAAAAACATAAGTAAAGATTATGTCCAAGCGAAGAAGATATCTATCTTTGTGTCTGAAAGGCTGTCAAGGGAAGAAGGAGTAAAATTAAACTTCACTGATGGATTAAAGTAATCCAAAAAGATAGAAATCAGAAAGGGGACATTTCTAGTTCATGTGAAAAATCATGATTTTTAACAGATAGAACTGTCCAACATTGGAATGAAAAACTTGGGGAGGAACGAAGTATCTAAATGACATGAGAGGCTAAATGATTGTCAAGGATGCCACAGAACACAGATGTGCTTTGTGAAAAGGTGAAACCACGTGCCGTCTAAGGTTACACTCTACCTGCATGGGATTCTGCGCCTAACCAGGGCTCTTGCTGTCGTCCAGATGTACTCCTTGCTTCAGGCTTTCCCAGAACAAACAAGGACACGAGAATTGTTACCAATACCCTGAGGCAGTCCCTTCCTTGAGTCACAGCAGTTTCAGCCCCTTGCAAACTCCCCTCGTAGCCCTTAGATCTCTTGCCTTCTCTTTATCTTAACTGAAACCTAAAGCCCTTCTACTGGAGCCTTGTTTCCTGAGACTCCGCAACAGCGAGGTGATGAAGGTCGAGGGGAGGGATGGGTAGTTTGTCCATTTCTCCAGACCATGACTTTTCCCTCCTTGTATGAAACCATTATCCTCTGAAGCCCTTTACATAGTCAACTCTCTGTCGTACCAAGTCGCTGTCATCTGACATGCTGGTCACTTCTTTGGAAGAAGTAAGTTTAGAATTTAGAACCTTGCTAAAGACCTTTCTAGGCTGCTATTCCTGTAGTAACCTTGCATTACTGTAGTCTCATCCCTGTCTTTCCCATGCCAAACTGCTTGCTGTTCTCCGTGTTCGCTTTTGCTTCTGGGCTTTTCCACATGCAGTTTCCTCTGTTTGGAATATTGTTTCCCCAGCCTTTCACCTAGTAAAACCCAGCTTGTACTGTGTAACCAGATAGGTTACCACTTCCTTTCCAAATGTCCCTGTCTCCCCTGAACTTAGTTAGGTCTCTTTCCTCTGTGTTTCTATAATTTTCTTTGATGTGATGCTTATTATTCTATAATATAATTATGGTTCTGATTTTGAAATGTCTTTTCTATTATATTATGACTATTTTTTTAAAGATGTATTTATGTGAGAGAGAGAGAGAGAGAACGAGCAGGGGAAGGGGCAGAGGGAAAGGGAGAAAGAGAGAATCCTTAAGCAGCCTCCCTGCTGAGGGTGGAGCCTGATACAGGGCTTGATCCTAGTATCCTAGAATCATGACCCAAGCCCAAAGGAAGTTGGACGCTTAACTGACTGAGCCACCCAGGCACCCCTTATTAAGATTACTTTAAAAGGAGGAACTGCCTCTTCTTTATTTTGTGACTCCAGCTCATGGCCTCACACATAGAAAATATTCAATATCAAAACATGATGTCAGCTGCTTGTCTTCTTTGTACCTGTATAAGACCGAAGGTGGAACAGAAAGAAATAGACTTGGTGTTGTTACTTACTATAGCTAGTTTATTTCTAGCTCAAATTCTGTTTGAACACACACACACACACACACACACACACACACACGTATAACACACACTCACACACACACACAGATGAACTTAGGTTCAGAATGTAAGCCTGCCCTTTACCTCTTACAGTGTTATGCCTTCTACCTGATAGCCCTACCACTATCATCCCACTTTTGTTTTTCTGTCAATTTTCCAATCCCTTACTTTGATCTACTCTCATCCACAGAATTTTGCCATTTCTTATCTTAAAAATGCTATGCATGTATTTTTTACCTTGAATGTTTTCTATCTGGTGAGTCTTGTTTGTTGAGGCTATGACATGTCAAATTTAAAATGTGTCTAATTCAGTTGAGACCAAAAATAGCATATAGCCTTAACTAAAAGAAGTCAGAAAGAAAACCTAGTAATGAATGAAGTAGAAAAATGAGGTGCAGCATTAATGGTTTAGTGCAAAAAACAGTAATGTTCTTAAGAATAGCTGTTGAGGAAAAAGGACAAGAACTAATCATTGTAAGATACTTATGGCTCACAGAGTGTGTTGAGAGTTTTACATGCATTGTTTTCTTTAATCCACACAAGAAGCCCATGAAACAGATGTTGTGATGGGCATCGTGCAGATGAGGAGCCAGAGCTTCAGAGGGTTTGAGTGTCTTGCTCGAGTTCACACACGTACTCTCACCTGTGACTCTCGCTTTTTAACTCCCTTGCCTATGCCAGTCCATATATTTTAATTTGGCTTTTTATTCGATTATTTTTGATGTAAGAATTTTGGAAGTTAGCTAGGAAGTTAACATGAAAGTAGTAGTTTGAAGATAGAAGATATGTTGTTTAGGAACCTTGGCATAGTCCTTGGAACAGCTAATTGATTTGATGGGGTGGTTTTGTGTCATAACCTGTTCAAAGATCAATAGTGCCAGAGACTAATATTTAAATAGCAGATGGAGCTGTCAGTTAGCAAATGTCTTGATGGAAATTTTAACACAATCTAAAATTTGTGCTGATTTTTTTTGTACCCCCAATAAAGTTGTCCAAAACTGTACATACCTGTTTTGGTAGCTAACATATTATAGAAACTTTATTTTCAGTGCACTTGTCAAAGAAAAAATTTGCATTCCTGCTGTGTTATGAGAAATTAAATAAAATAGTTCCTTGGCGAGTCTGTTCCTCAGCCATCACCCCACCCCAGCCTACCCCCCCCCAACCCCTGCAACCACGTACATTCATTTAATGCACTCTCCTGCCTCTGAGCTTTGCTTAGGTTCTTTCTTCCCATTCCGCTGGCTTCCATCCTTCCTACTATTTACTGTCCAGCTCGGCTCAGCCCACTTTCTGTCAGATTATGTCTTAGGTCCCAACACGTCAAGAAAGCTTTTCCCACAGAGATTTCTTTATAAATCAAAGGAGCAGATATGAATTTCACCCCTGCAATTTGCAACTCAGTCCTCCAAAAAAAAAAAAGAAAAGAAAATTTGTTACCATGAACCTGGTGTAATGGTTGGTGCTGGGCATTTAATGATAAATAAAATAGATCTCCACCATTAAAGACTTTATAGTCCTGTGATATTACGTAGGATCTGTAGGAGCAAATGACTTAATCTCTGTGTACCTCAGTTTCTTCATCTGTAATATGTAGGTGATGACAGTAGTTACTTTGATAGGGTTCTTGAATGACTGAATGAGTTAATATTTATAAAGGTCTTAAGGTAGGGCCTACCAAATAGAAAATGCTATAGAAGTGTTTTTATTTACCAAAACGACACTGAACATTACAGTCACTTTATCTAGTTCTAAAACATCCTATTTGGTATTTTTACTGGTAGCATAATAAACTTATAGATTAGTTTATAGTGAAATGTCATCTTTATACTAACATCTTCCTATCCGAGAACAGGGCGAGTTTACATTTATTAAGATCTTCTTTTGCATCTTAATAGAATATAATCATTTTCCTCATATAGACCTTGCCATTTTGGTCATGTTGATTTCTAGATATTTTATCTTTGTTGCTGTTTAAAATGGCACCATGTAATTTTTTAATTCATTGTTATTTAGATGAAGGAAGACTAGTGATTTTTGTTTTTAAAATTTTCTACTGAATTATCTTATAGTTTGTGCTGAGTTTTCAGTTGGTTTGCTTGGATTTTCTTGATATATAATCATATCATCTGTAAAAAATGATCATTTTGCCTTTTTCCCCCTATTTTTGTAACTCTTAACTCATTCTCATACCTAATTTGCGCTATGGTGGGTAGTGAACATTCTTGTCTTATTTATATTGTGACTCTTGATTTGTGACCATTATACTTGAAAAAGATTCTTATATACAATGTGTTTTGTTTTCCCAGCTTCATAAACAAAGTCACTTACTGCTGTGCTTTGCTTTAAACAACCAAAGATTTTGTCCTGTTCTGAACTGGTCATCTGTGTGTTTTTAGTTATTCAGTCTGTCTTCTATAAACTTGAACATCCAAATTTGGCTCTTAGCCTGACAGGATTTTGCAGAGAATATTTTAAAGAATCAGTATCTCTGGAGAACAAAAACTCAGACCCCCCAAAATAGATAAAGTTGGAGATGATTCTTCAGTGTCTCTAACCCCTTCCCCTGAGCACTTAAATTAGCCATCAGAGAAGTATGTTCCAGCATGTGTTTAATGTTCAAAATATTATTTGCTAACTAAAAACCCCTGTGCCTGTGTATAGAGCTGTCCCCATTGTGCTGACGCGTAGTAGATACACAGAAATGTTATCTGTCCATCAAGGAACTAACCGCTCAGGCCCCATTATCCCCATGAATTCACTTCAGATATCTTCAGGTGAAAGGTAGAAGGACTCTTTTTCACCGTTATTTGTTTTCTATTGCTTCATAACAAATCACCACAAACTTAGCAGCTTAAACAGCATGCATTGTTATCTCAGAGTTCTGTAGGTCGGAAGTCTGGGTGGCCTCATCTGGTTTCTCTGCTCAGGGTCTCAGAAAGCCAAAATCAAGGTGTTGGTCAGGCTGGGCTCTTATCTAGAGGCTCTTGGGAATAATCCGCTTCCAAGCTCATTTAAATTGCTGGCAGAATGCAGTTCCTTGCAGCTCTAGGTCTGCAGCGTGTATTTCCTTGTTGGCTTTTAGCCAGGAGCCAGCCTTCGCTCCTAGAGGCCTCCTGCACTCCTTCTCACGCGACCCCTCTATCTTCAGACCAGTAAGTGTCCCATCAAGCTCTTCTCACAGTTCAGATCCTTCAGAACTTTCTCTTCTGTTGCCAGCCCGAGAAAACTCTCTGCTTTCAAAGGGCTCATGGGATTAGATTAGGCCTATCCAGATAATCTTCCTTTGCCATAAACATAAAATAATCAGGGGAGTAACACCGGGACGTGAAGGTCAGGGGGGCCCTCTTAAAATTCTGACCACTATCTCACCCTTCAAACGCTCATAGAAGGTTGTATTTTCCTTCTAGATTCATTTAGAAGGTAACCTCCTTCAAGGTAGCATTCACGGCTGAGTCATTCTGTGATACCCCATCGTACTTTGTATACCTTGCCTATAGTAGACGTTCAGTACGTATCTAACGAATTAATTGTTTTTCATTAAATGACTTGTGAGATCAAGAAGTGAATAAATGATTCCAGACCAAACTGTAAGAGCATCTGTCAGTCGGAGGAGCAGTGTGCTCTTGACAGTTCATTGCCATTTTTGTCTTATTTTCCTTTCTCTTTCTCTTTTTCGAAACTATTTATTTATGATCAACCAGAGAGACTAAAACAGTGGACACATGGGCTTTAGACTCCAGTGCAAGTCAAGTGAGGTCAGAAGAATTCCACGAAAAAACTTGAAAGGCATGAAGTAGATAATATAGCAAAATTGGTATTTTAAGGGAAAAAAATCATTAATGATAGAAAGGAGCATTCTGGAAAACTGTGTTCCATTTAGGGCACCTCGTTACCAGATTCTTTAAGGGAAACTGGAGGGAGTTCAGAGACATCAAGAATGATGAAGAGGCTGTAGGGATTAATTTACAAGCAAAGATTTAAAAAGACTAAATATGTATAACTTAGCTGAATGACAACTGAGTAGAGATATAGCTATTGTCAAATGTCTAATATCAAGAGAAGGAATGTGTTTCTCTGAAGAGTTGAGAGTCTCTTTCCAAGTATTGGAAGTAAACGAGGAATGAGAAAATAATCTTTTCTAACCAACTTGTCAGCAGTATTTAGACTGTGTGTCGGGATGTGAAGTATCCATTGAATTCAAATCCCAGCTCCTCGGCTTGCTTACCTGTGAAAAATTTCAGGCAACTCCTTTAACCTTTTAAACTTTGTCATGTGTAGAGTGAGAATTATAGCACCGATATCATGGGGTTATAATGAAGGTTAAATGAAGTAACACAAGTGAACAGTCAAGTTCCACGTCTGGCACAGATCGCAGGT
The DNA here is from genome assembly GCF_024610735.1 of Ursus americanus. Taxonomy (NCBI): domain Eukaryota; kingdom Metazoa; phylum Chordata; class Mammalia; order Carnivora; family Ursidae; genus Ursus; species Ursus americanus. The sequence goes on from NC_142142.1 coordinate 10,732,305, forward strand.
TGAGAAGAACAGTAGATGCTATTGAGATTGCTGTTATCATCTTCATTCTTGAGCGGTTAAGGGCTCAGAGTGTCAGGGTCAGACAAACCTGGAGTACCAGCTCAAGCTCTACCACTTATTAACCCTAAGCCTTAGTATCTTCAGTTGTAAGAGAGTAATAGTGAGGACTGAACGAAATAATGCAATGTGAAATGCTTAGCACAATGCTTAACACGTAACTAAGCACTCCGTAAATATATTAGCAGCTCTAGCGTTATTTTCATTATCAGTAACATGGCCATTATTCCATCATGGAAACTGGCCAAAGGCTTAGCATGTATTCAATTTCCAAATTTCCCCCATTTACAAACAATGCCATGTACATATCTTCATTTCTATCATTATCACCCCCCCATACACACACATTATTCAGTAATTGTTGAATGAATTAAGTAACTTCCGCTAGTGATGCTGTCGGGTATTTGTGGTCACTGTACGTTGTGACTGTACACCATACACTGCTGGGGGAATGTCAGAGTGGGCTTTTCTATTCCTTTTTTTTTTTTTTAAGATTTTCTTTATTTATTTGACAGAGAGAGAGAGAATATGAGCAGTGGGAGCAGCAGGCAGAGGGAGAAGCAGACTCCCCGCTAAGCAGGGAGCCCGATGTGAGACCCGATCCTGCGACTCCAGGATCATGACCTGAGCCAAAGGCAGTTGCTTAACCAACTGAGCCATCTGGCCGCCCGAGGGCTTTTCTGTTCCTAATGTAATCAAATTTATGACAATGATTTAAGGGTATTTTTCGTTCCAATAAAACCGATACTTAGATTTACGTAAATTTCTACGAAAGAATTCCTGCATTCATAATAGCATTTTCATTTTTGACTTTTATACACATAAGAACTCCCTGTGGCTCCTCATCACAAATGGGATTGTGGTGGGGCGCCTGGGTGGCACAGTCATTAAGCGTCTGCCTTCGGCTCAGGGCGTGATCCCAGGGTCCTGGGATCGAGCCCCATATCGGGCTCCTCTGCTGGGAGCCTGCTTCTTCCTTTCCCACTCCCCCTGCTTGTGTTCCCTCTCTCGCTGGCTGTCTCTCTGTCAAATAAATAAATAAAAATCTTAAAAAACAAAACAAAACAAATGGGATTGTGGTGCTGCTGTAAACAGAATCTACGCTAGCTAGATTAAGTAGCAATGGTATTAACTAGAAGATTATCGGTTAGAAGGTATTAAGATTAATCCGAGGGTATTAATCAGATATATCAGGTATTCTCATCAGAAGTAGCTTACAGAAACTACAAGGGGGCCAGAAGAAGGGACACAGATGGCAAGAAAAGCATATGAAAAAATGCTCAATAGTACTAGTGATTTGGGAAATGCAGATTAAATGTATAGTAAGATATTATTACACACTTACTAGAATGGCTAAAATTTTTTAAACTGACAGTATCAAGTCCCGATGATGATGATGTAGAGCAACCGAAACGCTCATATATGGCTGGTGGGATGCAAAATTGTGTAGCTACTTTGGATAACAGTTTGGCATTTTAAAAATACAGTTAAGCATATATCTACCATTCAATCCAGAAATTCCACTCCTAAGTATTGGTCCAAAAGGAATAAAAATATAAGTCCAAACAAAACACTGTGCCCGAATGTTTATTGCACCTTAATTCGTAATAGCCCAAACATGAAACAACCCAAATGTTCATCACCTGGCATACAGCTAAACATTTGGTGGTATAGCCGTACAATGGAATACCACCAGCAATAAAAAGGATCCACATACAGCATAGATCAATCTCAAAAACATAAACGAAGGAAGACAAACACAAGAGGCTATATATTCTGCGATTCCATTTCTAATACATTCTAGAAAACAGTTTCTGTCTTACTGGACTGTGCTCTTCTTGGTCTGATATAGCTCTTTCCAAAAGTTAGTGAACTGGAAGCAGAAATGCTGAGTTTGAACTGTTTAGGGAACAAGGTATAGCTGCCAAGGGAATCAGGAATGCAGATTGGGTCAAAGGTCAATACAAGGTAGTTTGGGGTAAATCAGGATGCACAGGACTATTAACACGAGGGCAGGAAGCTGGATCTGACAGCATGAATGTCTGCTTAAATGGATCCTGTACAAGTTTGTCCACTCACATAGCCTTTAGCCTCCAGAGAACATAACCTTTCTTTGATGATCATTAATTAAAGCTGATTGCAATTGCTATCAAGGATACAATCTGAGTGCCTTTGACAGATGCCCAGTTCCGCCTTGCTTGTCCATTTGCTGTGTGCTTTACTGACCCTCTTTAGCAGCTCCTAAGAATTGGCAATGACAGAGACCACACTTACAGATCAGGTTGACCCCGGAGTTGCGTCAGTGTAATAGTGCTTCTAGGTCTTTTCTGGCAAACATAACTTTCTGAAGCAAAGGACTATCTTAATTGAAGTACTTTTAATATGACAGACTTCATGATGGTAAGTTTGGCTCAGATATAACCTGTGCTTCATAAATACAACATGTGATATAAAGAAAAGAGCCTGTGGTTGGAACTCAGCAAACTTAGATTCTGCTCCCTAGACTCAACCTTAGATAGGTTGCATAACCTTGCTCTTACCATACAGGGTCACTGAAGCAGGTGGACCAGTGCTCCCAAAGGTGTCATTCAGCTCTAATACGAATCCCATGACTCTAAGAGTAGTTGATAGTATAATTGGGGGGAGGAATAGAAGAAACGTTTCCGTTTCTTAGACTTTTGGGCTTTTCTGAGGTCTGAGATCAGCTGTGTCCAGTGTTTGCATTAAAACATACCTATTTTGGAAAAGAACTGGCATGGCTTGTAGATGGAGATGGAAAAGTACTTAGGTTGTGCTTGCAACCAGAGGCCCATAATCAGGTTTTTATACTTCTCCTTAGAGGTATATATTGCAATGCCTCACTGTAAGAAACAATATTATTGCTCATATTAAATATTCTTTAAGTAGCTTTTCCATATCTTTGAAAGAGTTGTAGTTTCTTCTAAGAAAGCAGGTTTTTTGACATGGTTGTACCTCTTTTTTTTAAGCTCTTAATGTAGTTCTTTTCATGTCAGTGAGACCTTAGCATTTAAAAATGAATTGAAATGTTGGTAACTAGTCTAAGAGATTTTTGACTACATAAGACAAAACTCCAGAGTTAAGTCTTTGATGCATATGTAGGTTTTTAATTTCTTATTTTTTCAATTCCTATAGACCAGTTCTCTTTGTAGTCAAATTCACTGTAATCCCATCACGAAAGTGTTGATCTTTTAGTAACCTTTATTGAAGCATTGTTTTAATCCACATTCCCTCACGGTAACAGACGGTTTGTATCAAACATATCATGCAGCTTAGCTCAAGTCCCATATGGAACTAATAAGCTACGCAGTAAGTGGCCTTGTGTAGATGAATATAGTTTGGAAGGGTGTGTGTGTGTGTGTGTGTGTGTGTGTGTGTGTGTGTGTGACTGTGAGTGTGTGTGTCTGTTGTCTAAACTGAATTTCTCCTGCCAAAACCTAAATGACAAAATGATTCCTGAACCCCTGGAGTCTTTCCTGGCCTGGAAAAATTGTGTGTTTAAAAAATAAAAATAAAATTGAGCACTTTGATATTAAATTAGGTCTCTTAGCTCAATAAGCAGATGCTCCCTGAGTACAAGAACTTAGCATTTATTTCTTAGAAGTACAATCACACTTTATTTTAAAATATGATCTACAGAGCTGCAAATGGTCTTACCTAGTCAGTGGAGCACCAATTTATCAAGCTGTAGGAACTAGTTAATTTCAACTACAAAGGCTCTAAAGTCATAGTAGATCAGTCTAGTTTGGTGAAACACACAGTGAATGTATAGTGATTTGGGATGAAACCAGCATGTGGCTTCGGGAAAATGGTGTCTTTTTATACAAGAAGGTGGTGTGGGAGAGGAAAATAGAGAAAGATACCTAATGGAATTGACATGGTTATAATTGTCTGTTGAGGTCTAAATGTATTCTTTGCCCTAGTTTTCTTTCCTTGTACTTGTTCCAGTAACTATAACCAGATCTTCCTGGTTATTTTAGTATAGGGATTTTCTTTTGCTAATAGACAATAGCTTTTGTTCATTTTTCCAGGGAAACCACTGAACATTGCTTCTTCCCACTTTCACATCTAATTTATCATGTATGTGTAGTTTTCACCTACTAGCCTACTCTAGAGTTGCACAAAAGCTGAATTGCTCCCATGGAGTTCTAAACCAATCAAAGCAAAGCTGAAATTCAAGCTAATTGAAACCAAAATTCCACTTAAAAACTGCTTAGACTCTTTGGGTGGTGGTGCAGTAGGAAGTTGTTACAAAAGGTGTTTATTTCAGAGACTAATTTGAGGCAGTTAGACAGACCCAAAGCAATATTTTATTTGCCTGAGTTTCTTGGCATCTGCCTTCTCTAATCAGAAGTGGGAGCAGGAGCTCCGTAGGGAAGTGCAGTATGGATAGTAGTTGGTGAGGGCAGGTTTGGATAGCATGTGAAATAAAGAGCAAAGAGGACTTCAGTCTTTTAACCCATCCTTCAGAGCTGCTTCTGGAGTTGTTTTCCTCTTACAGTCTCCTGCTTAAAACCCTGTAGTAGGTTCCCACTGCTGACGTGGAAGAAAAAGTCCGAACTCCTGAGCTTAGCACTCTCGGCCTTCAACAGTTTTCATGACTGCCCTCTAGAAATCAGGCCTCAGGAGTTTCCATTCTCTGTAATATCCTAGTCGAACTCTTATAACAATCTTATGAGACAAATAGTGCTGGTCATGTTCTCTAGACGAGGCGCAGACTGGTTATCTCATTCCAGAGACAGAGCTGATTTACAGTGCCTACCCTCGTGGACACTAAATAAATACTTGTTGGATGAGAGAATAGAATGTGTAGGAACTTAGTAAGTATACTTCTTTCTCCCCTTGCCCTGTCCTTGTCTTTTCCTCCTCAGCCTAACTCCTGTTTCTTCCTGTTTCTAGTAATATGTCACCAGAGTTAACTTGTTCAAGAATTACTTAATAAAAATTTAGATTTGTTTCTTTCCTTAAGTATTTACATTTTAACAGTGGCTCATCTCTACCTGACATAGTATAGCATATAAGACTGAACCCCAGGATGCCTGGGTGGCTCAGCGGGTTAAGCATCTGACTCTTGATTTCAGCTCAGGTCATGATCTCATGGACGTGGGACCAAGGCCCGTGTTGGGCTCTGTGCTCAGTGCAGAGCCTGCTTGTCCCTCTCCCTCTGCTCTTCTCTCTCTCTCAAATACATACATACATGCATACATACATGCAAGCTTTAAAAAAAAAAAGGACTAAACCCCATCCTACCCCGTCCATTTTTATACACTTCCCCTGAGGTGTCCAGAAAAGTACCTTCCATAGACTCTTCCATGAAACCTACCTCTCAAGTGAATACATAAAGATTTGACACCCTCTTAGCCAAGTTCGACTTCTGACACCATCAGAAATGGGACCAACTGGGCTGATATTCTTTCCTTGCTCACATTGTGAATGTGCGCTACGCAGGCCGTATTTTTATGTTAAAATCTTTAGGTGCATGGTGCAAACCTGTAATTTTAGACCACTTAAAGTGGACTCACAGAACTTTGGAAGGCTCCTAGAGATGTTGTAGTTCAGGAGCGTTTAATGTGCAAGACGGGATGCCTGCCTGGGCTGTGACCCTACTCCACCACCTCCTGCAGTTAGAGCAGTTCCCTATTTGTTTTACATTTGGGCTATAAATAATATTTCATTTGAACGAAGGATTCCAGGGCTACAAAAAGAAGTTTGAAAATTCTTTGGCTTGCCCTCACTCACGATCATAAGGCAGAGCTCTGTCCCCCAGATCATCTGACCGTTCACCTCCCATATCAGTCTTTCCATTTCCCTGTGCAGTTGTTTTGAAGATATTGACATGTATTATATTCATTGCTGCCTCTTTGGAGTGCTTGCAGTCAGAAGCTCAGTAAATTAGTAAAAATAAGCATTTAAAAAAGTGAACAGTATACTTAAGATTTGTTCCCTTTGAACTCTCCTTTTTCCCTTTTCTGATTCTCATTCTCATTAGTTCAGTGATAAGCCATCATTGAGCACGTTTTATGCCCAGCCTAGTGGTAGATGCTATGATAATGATAATGTACTGAGTATATATGTATTATAATGATACTAGGTATAGTTTATTGAGCACTTACTATGTACCAGATATTGTTTGGGGTACTCTGTACACTTTATCTTATTTAAACTTTACAACAGCTCTGCAAGACAGATAACATTCCCCATTTTACAAGTAAGGAAACTGAAACTCCTCAGAGAAGCGAAATGACTTATCCAAAGTCAAACAACTAGTAAGTGACAGCGCTGTTACTCACGGCCAGATCTTCTCCGTTGAAGATCATTGCTGTGTCATGATGCCTCTCCTTCTCTCCCATACGACATTGACTTAACTTATTAATTAACAAATATTTATCCAGTACCTACTGAATTAGTTAAGGCTTTCCAAAGACAGTGCATGCAAACATGGTGTAGGAAGGGATTTGGGAGGAGAGGTAAAATGCTCCCTTATCCTGGAGTAGTCAGAGAGAGCTACCTACAAGAAAAGGAACTTGTGTTGGCTCTTTGAGAATGGGTAGAATGTGACCAGATGGACGATGCCTAGAGAGAGAGACTTAAAGACAGAAAATAGAGCTCTATTGAGTACTCAGTAAAAGGCTGTAAGGTTGTTAGCCACTATTGAAACACTATTCTGTATATAGGGGACTGTGTGATAAACAAATATACTCCTTTATGTCATCTCCCTAATGAAATGCTACTAATAAAGATAAAACAATTTAAACTTGCAAACTCATGAGGATGAAGAGAACAAAAGAGATAAGGGTGAGTGATAGTCAACAAAATTTTAGAAGAATGCCAACAATAAATGAGTGATAAACTGAGTTGACAGAATGGAGAAAACCAAAACCCAAAGCCTTCAAGTAGCAATGCAATTCAAGCCATAGGACTCCAGGAGGACTTAGGATTTGGAGGTATCAAGTGCCTCAGAGAGTGTAGAGTAAGGAATATGTCAAAAACCAGGAGGATTGGTTGGAAGTCTATAGAAAGAGAAGATTCTGAGTTCACCTCACCGACCCTGCAGATAGCCAAGCAACTATCCCTGCACACACCCCAGTGGGAGACTGGAGGTTTACATTCTGAAAAAACTGAACTCTGAACTGCCTGGTATATTGGGGTAAGAAGTGAGATCCCTTACTGAAGACAAGGGGATTCAGTAAAGTCGAACACGCGAACATTGAATTCCCCCAACCACTTTTTCCTACTTTAACTCTCAGAATGGGATCCAGATTATACTCCTAGACAGAAGGTTGGGGGACTCCCTCTGGAGAAATAGAGTCCCAGCAATGAGGGCTGCTGGGATTGATATGTGCCCCACAGAAAGGGCTGGGTTTCAATCCACTCAGTCTACAGTGAAACCCCCCAGTCGGCAAGCACTGCCGACGCATGGACTCTCTGATCAGCTTTTTAAAGTCTCATTTGTAATGCCTCTAATGTTTTTTCAAGTCTAAGAGAGGAGGAAGAAGAAGAAAAACGAAACCCAGAGGTAACAGGAAGTGGAGAAGAAAGAGATGACAAAGCACTGCTGCTGCTAATAACAACAACAAGAAGAAGAAATGATCAGAATTAGGGGATAAGCATTTTCATATTGGAAGGACTCACGAAGTGTCCAGCACAGTGAATGAAAAAAGACCCAAACAGAGGTTTAGCATTGTGAAATTTTAGAATACTGGGGTTTAAAGAATAAAATCCTACAAGTTTCCAGAAAGAAGAATCAGCTCACATAGAAAAGATCAGGAATTAGAATGTTATCAGGTTTCTCAGTTGCCATGTACAAAGTTCAATGACAGTGAAACAATACTTTCGAAATTCCAAAGGGGAATTATTTCAGCCTTGAATTCTATACCCAGGCAAGCTATCATTCAAGTCTGAGAATAGAAGAAAGCTATTTTTAAATATTCAAGGTGTCAAAAAAGATACCTTCCATGCTCTCCTTTCCCAGAAAGCTGTTATAAGATATGTGCCACCAAGATGAGGCAGTGAATCCAGAAAGTCATGAGATCTAAGAAACAACACCTTTGACACAGAGGAGAAGTAAGTGATTCCCAGGGTGATGGAGAAGGAAAGTTCTGGGAAGGGAGCAGTGGAGCAGGCCTGGAGAGTAGCCAGTTCAGAATGGAGCAGAGAGGGGTGCTTCCAAGGGAGAAATGGACGTGATAGGTTAGACGGTGTATTTAATCAGAATGAGAAGGATTTTAAGGTTTTGTCCTAGTTTGGGGAGAACCTAGTGATAAGTATGTAAGTACACAAGTAATACTATCATCAAGATAGGTACTCAGCGAGTAGGAAAAGTGACAGTTATCACTTCAGGAAAAGCAAAAAAGTACAGGGGTGGCTGGGTAGCTCAGTTGGTTGAGCCTCCAACTCTTGGTTTCGACTCAGGTCATGATTTCAGGGTGGTGAGATTGAGCCCCAAATTGGGCTCTGCACTGAGCATGAAGCCCGCTTAAGATTCTCTCTCTCCTTCTGCCCCTGCCACCCCCCACCCCCACCCTGCTGTCTCGGTCGCTCTCAAATAATAAATCTAAAAAAAAAGTTCAAAAGAGGAATAGTATATTACATGGCTTGGCTGTACACAGTATTTCTGCAGGTATAATAAGGTAAGCACTAAATATTGATCTAACAAAAATGTGGTATTCAATATCTTGAGGATAAAGAGAAGTTTATCTGGGAGGGTCGTTAAATCCTCATATTCTTTAACAAAAAGTTAGTAGATAATGTATGGGTGAGGAGATCAAATGTTTGTGTGAAAGAAGAGTAATATAAAAGATGAATTTTCATTTTTTGGAATAGAAGCACAGTAGATGATGTCTAAAACTGGGAAGAACAGGAAAGAATAGGAAAATTAATACAATCATATTACTTAGAAATATGAAGGTAAAGGAGAAACAGCTAAAAGTAGTTGCTACTGGAGAGCAAAGAATTTGCTTTTTCATTATAAGCCTTATAGCAATTTAGGCTTATTAAACAGTATGTGTACTTTATTTTTAAAATGTAATATCTATGTGTTAGGTGTGAACTTTTTTGTTTTATAAATTGAAAATTAAAAGGGTGACATGGTAGAAAGAATTTGGAGTTGTTTTTAAGAAATTCTAAAAAATTCAAAAAATTTTTTAAAGTTCAAAATTCAAAAAAAGAAAAGAAAGAAAAGAAAAGAAATTCTAGCCTTATAAAATCAAAAACACTGGAAACAACAGGTGTTGGTGGGGGTGTGGAGAAAAAGGACCCTCGTGCACTGTTGGTGGGAATGCAAACTGGTGCAGCCACTGTGGAAAACATACGGAGGTTCCTCAAAAAATTAAAAATAGAAACACCATATGATCCAGTAGTTCTATTACTGGGTATTTATCCAAAGAAAACAAAAATAGTAACTTGAAAGGATATATGCATCCCTATGTTTATTTGTTTATTGAAGCATTATTTACAATAGCCAAGATATGAAAGCAGCTCAAGTGTCCATCCATAGATGAATGGATAAAGAAGATGTGATATTTGGGGCGCCTGGGTGGTGCAGTCGTTAAGCGTCTGCCTTCGGCTCAGGGCGTGATCCCAGAGTTCTGGGATCAAGCCCCACATCGGGCTCCTCTGCTGGGAGCCTGCTTCTTCCTCTCCCACTCCCCCTGCTTGTGTTCCCTCTCTCGCTGGCTGTCTCTCTCTGTCAAGACATAAATAAATAAAATCTTTAAAAAAAAAAGATGTGATATTTATAAATATTGCATGTATATATACACCCAATAGGATATAAGAAGATGTGATACACACACACACACACACACACACACACACACACATGCTGGAATATTACTCAGCCATAAAAAGCAAGGAAACCATGCCATTTGCAACAGCATGCATAGACCTAGAGGATATAATGCTAAGTAAGTCAGAGAAAGACAGATACCATATGCTTTCACTCATATGTAGAATTTAAGAAACAAAACAAATAAAGAAAAAAAGAGACCAAAAAACAGACTCTGAGATATGGTTCCCAGAGGGGAGGTGAGAGGCGGATGGATGAAACAGGCGATGGGGACTAGGAGTACACTTACTGTGGTGAGCACTGAGTCATGTACAGAATTGTTGACTCATTATAAATGATGAATATTGAATCAATGTTAATTAAATTGACTCAACATTCATCATACAGTGTATGTATGTTAATTTTACTTGGATTTAAAAAATAAATAAAAATTTTTAAAAATTCCAGCCTTGGCTTTGTCCCTTGTCAGCTCTGTGGTGTTGGGCAGGACACTTGCCTTACTGAGCCTTTGTTTCTTCATTTATGAAAGGAAGGAGGTTGGAAAAATCTCCAGGATCTCTTTAAGCTATAATATCCTGTGATTCTCTGATAAAAATGATAATGCTATGTAGCAAGTGAAGAGTTAAGACCTGGGTAGAGGCTTGAAATTCCCATATTTTCCTTTTTTGGTTGAAATCAGACTTGAAGAAAAATTTTCATTGTGGTCTCTGAGAAGAATTGAACACCCACCTTCCATTGTGGAGGCTGGGGCAGGCATTGACTGTACTGGCTCAGAGACACATAGCTTAGTGTTATTTCAGTATGGGTTAGGGGTGTTTGGGGTGGTTTTTTAAATATATTTAATATTTTTTCAGTATGAATCACAGGTGAAATTTCCATGCCATGTGTAAACAATTTCACTTTTTTATTGAAACAATGAATTCAGGAATGTCACATTGGGATATCAGCCATTTTACTTTTATCAATGTATGGAAAAAATGCTTTTATATTAATATAAGAAATGATGTCATTTAATATGGAGTAGATCTTATAATTCAAGGTCAGCAAATCTCAGGAGGTGATTTAGGTCACCAAGCTAGCTTTGGAAAAAGAGAAGAATATTTTCCCTTTGTCTTCTCAAGTATTTCAGCCAAATTTCCTCTCAGACTTTGGGGTAGATGGTGGAATAGCGTGGTTGCAAGAATGAGGCTCTAGCTAATAATATCTTTGCTATTGAAACATGCGGCCCTGGAGAATTTATTTCCCCTTTCTGGGCTTCAGTTTCCCCACCTGCAAAAAGAAAGGTTTAGCTTAAATAATATTCAAAATACGTTTTAGCGTTAACATTCTGTTTCCTACTTCCTTACTTTATGTGTGTATTCAGACCATTCAGGAGATCTGATTAGGTTTGGGGGTTTTCCTTTAAGTTCAGGGTAGCAATAGCTAAATCGTAGAAGGAGCCAAGATGCCCTTCAACAGACGACTGGATTAAGAAGCTGTGGTCCATATATACAATGGAATATTACTCAGCTATCAGAAAGAATGAGTTCTCAACATTTGCTGCAACATGGACGGCACTGGAGGAGATAATGCTAAGTGAAATAAGTCAAGCAGAGAAAGTCTATTATCATATGATTTCTCTCATCTATGGAACATAAGAACTAGGAAGATCGGTAGGGGAAGAGAGGGATAAAAAAGGGGGGGGTAATCAGAAGGGGGAATGAAGCATGAGAGACTATGGACTATGAGAAACAAACTGAGGGCTTCAGGGGGGAGGGGGTGGGGGAATGGGATAGACTGGTGATGGGTAGTAAGGAGGGCACGTATTGCATGGTGCACTGGGTGTTATACGCAACTAATGAATCATCGAACCTTGCATCAGAAACCAGGGATGTACTGTATGGTGACTAACATAATATAATAAAAAAGACATTAAAAATAAATAAATAAATAAAATAAAAGTTCAGGGTAGTAAGAGTAAACTCTTTCTCTGTTGCTTGTCACTCACACTTAAGTAAAAAAAATCAGTTGAATACTAGATGCAAATAAAAGTTTGATTTTTTTTTTTGTTCATAGTGGTTTTATTTTTTAAGAGAGGAAAATATTTAGAAGTTTGACTTTGTCACTTCACTTTAGGTGCTGAAAAAGTAAAACTTGACGAGTGATTACCCTTCATGTGTGTACACCAGTGCACAGTTTACAGAGTACTTTTCTCATATGTCGTTTGAAAACTACATTCCTCCTGTACCTTCACTGTGTATTTGATGTTCTGCGTGTGAGAGAGAGAGCACGTATGTGAATGTGCACACTCACGCGCCTCCCATCTCTGTCGTGACCAGTTAAGGAAGCAAGTGGTATTCGGAGACAGACTGAGAGACGGCAAGGAACAGGCTGATGAAAACCATTTAGTGAGTTCCCAGGGTACATAGAAGGACCTTAGAGTTAGAAAATCGGCTCTAGCAGAACTAAGTAAAACTAAACCAGATCCAGCCACAGGCCACAGTGTTCTCATACCAGCTCTACAGCTCTGTGTACTGGTTCTGGACAAAAGGGAAAGGTAGGAATCCAAGAGAAAAACAGAGCACAGCATCCTCAAAAGTGGCTTGCTCTTTATTTGTTTAATAAGCATTAACTGTATACTGGCACTGTCAGACAGTGTTGGGGATTAGAGAGGAACACAACATAACCCTTAACCTTGGTTGTTATACAAAGGGAAAGGGTCCGTGAAAGATGGGCTGAATGTGCCCAGAGTGTGTGATGCCAGCTGTTCAGTATCTAAAACAAAATACTGAGGGGAGTCTGGGTGGCTCAGTCGGTTAAGCGTCTGCCTTCGGCTCAGGTCATGATCCCAGGGTTCTGGGATCGAGCCCTGCATGGGGCTCCCTGCTCAGCGGGGAGCCTGCTTCTCCCTCTCCTCCCCGCTCATGCTCTCTCTCACTATCTCTGTCTCTCTCAAATAAATGAATAAAATCTTTTTTAAAAAATAAAGTAAAATAAAATATTGGTTTTATAGTATATGTCCCTAGAGTTGATGTTAGCAAACCCTACAGGGCTCTTTGAAGTATGCTGATTCCATAGTTGGTCATGCTTTGTCTTCTCCAGCTTTAGGAGACAAGGGAGCAGAAGACGAAGAGGCTACCTTTTTTTTTTTTAAGATTGTATTTATTTATTTGAGAGGGAGCGCACACATGAGCCAGCGGAGGGGAGAGGGGAGTAAGCTCCCCGCTAAGCTGGTAGCCTGACTCAGGGCTCAATCCCAGGACCCTGAGATCATGACCTGAGCCAAAGGCAGACACTTAACCGACTGAGCCACCCAAGCGCCCCAAGAGGCTACTTTTAAATACCATCCTAAAAGTGTGGTCAGTGATATTGGGATCATACATTTACATTTCCTCTTTTAGAGTTCAAAAGAAAAAAAAATTAGTGAATGGATCATGTTTGGGAAACATTGCCTAGTATCTGCCAGAATTTCTTTTAATTCTATTTTTCCACCTTTGCAGCTAAGATATCAGCATGGACTAGGGACTCCAGATTTGAGGCAAACCCTCCCTAACCTGAAAAACTTCATGGAACATGGACTCATGGTCAGGTGGTGAGTACCTTTATCTCTGACACCCAGAAACTGGAATGTGGATAATAGTCCTGAGAAACTTTCCTGGTTTCCATGTTGCTCCTCACCTGCTTTCTATGTTTCCTTCTTTATTAAGATTCCTGAAGAAGTGGAAAGGCGGCCATTGTACATGTGTGGGTCTAAACCCCAGTCTTGCTAATAAGCAGGCTGAAGCACCCTCAGGAGGGGAGTGGGTTCGAGAGGGTATTGTTTGAACCCTGGGAGGTTCGCTGGGCGAGGAATCCTTGAGTGCATTACTGAGGCAGGGACTGGCAGACAGCCAGTGTGATTCATAAAAGGGAGACATGGAGCCACTAGGACTTCTTCAAGTGAAGGACATAACTACAGAAATAATATCAGAATCAGTGGCCATGAGAGTTGAGGGAAGAAAGCAGACAACGAATAGGTCAGCTTGGCAGGACCTAGTCTGAGACCAGGAGAGACGTGCTAGAATGTTTCTTATGCTTCATGTCAGTGCCTGTTGTACCATGAGGTCAAATTGCTGCTTTAAAATGCTTTGTCAGGATAGACTGACTCTTTGAAAAAGGGAAAGAGCAAGGGAAAGTCCGTTGCAAAGACGTTAGATTGGTTCACCTGACTTAAATAAGTGGAAAGCTGTTGGCTCTAGCCATTTAGTAATTCTTGGATGACGGGCAGTACCCTACACGATCATGTAAATGGAAATCAGGCCTTAGGAGCTAGACAGCTGGGAGCAGTGTATTTTCTCCTAAAGAGCATTGGCTCCTCATCCCACATCTTTCTCTAACCTGCTGACTGAACCTAAAGCGTAACCTCTCAGAAACTTCATTTCCTCATCTGTAATCCCTGCCCTGCTCATCTCACCAGTTGGTGGTGAGGATGAAATAAGAGGTTAGACAGAAAAACTCTTTGTGGCAAGGAAGATACAAGATAGGTTCCATTTTCTTCTGTGTCATAAGGATAGGCCTTGAGAATAATGAGAAAGTGACATCTTTGAACCTTTACTTTGACGTTTTTCATTTTTGTCCAGTGTGATCCTCAAAGTGCAAGTTCTGGATGTCCGATTTTAGATAGGACTGCTGTTAAGTAAATGCACAGTTGTTTAAAGAATTCTACTCAGAATATCAAAATAATTACAAAAGAAGTCCAAGGTTCTAGTCCTACTCTCGAGGGATTGTGATCCAGCTGGAAGTAAGAGATATAATTCATGAAAGGCTTTATAATGCAAATGATAAATAACCTAAAATAATTTTTTTTTAAAAGAGGCAACCCATATATACCACCTGAGTAGTCAATAAATGAATCTTGCTCAGCACAGACAGTAAATTGTCCCGGTATGATTTATTGAAGAGTCTGTCTTTTGTACACTGGTAATGCCATCTCTTTCATGTACCAAGTTTACTGATACACATGACTCTGTTTCCAGGCTCCCAGTTCTGCTCCTTTGCTTTATTTATCTGTGAGCTAGTACCACATTTTTTAACTATTGTAAGATGTAATTTCATGTTGAGGTTTGAGGATGCCTGATAAATAGCATCCCTTCTCCCCCTAAACTTGGAACCATTTGAGGAGATCAAGAGACAGACTAATAGAAGTCAGAGTGTCAGTTTCATTACTGATAAAGCCTCTTGGAAAATGTGGCTTAAGATCTGTAATAAAAAGGGCTTGCAAAGATGTCACTCAGAATAAAACTTCCCTTCCTGGTTGCATGGTGGACTAGAGAATCCCAGGCTTTTCCCACGGAGGCAGGCCCTTGACTACACTGTGGAGAGCAATCAGAAACTCCTGCAGGAAACCACGTGGGGCTAAGCCAAGAATACCCAGGTTTTATTTTTTCCCTCTAAAATCACCCATCAGAAAAGGCCCTTGTCCTCACAGAGAGTGAGAGGATGGTGAGAAGCCAGGAGTGCTACTCCTAAATCATGTTCCTTCATAGCAAGGGAAAAGGAAGATACCCCCAATTTTCCTGCTTACGGTTCTTCGAAACTCTTTTGGCTTTCCTTGACTTATGAATTGTATTTGTATGATTTAACAGTTTTATAACATCAAGTTATGAACTTAGTATCTTTTTTAAAAATTTTATTTATTTATTTATTTATTTGAGAGAGGGGAGAGAGAGAGAGAAAGAGAGAATGAGCTGGGGGAGGGGCAGAGGGAGAGGAAGAAGTAGACTCCCTGCCGAGCAAGGAGCCTGATGGCAGGGCTTGATCCCAGGACCCCAGGATCATGGGATCATGACCTGAGCCTAAGGTGGACACTTAACTGACTGAGCCACCCAGGCTCCCCCTTGGTGTCTCTTCACACATTTTCTTTCTATTTTTTAAACATATCTCAATGAAGTTTTAAGATTTTCTTCGTAAAGGCCTTACATATCTTTCATTAGTTAGTCCCAGGTCACTTGCCGTTTTGGTGACTGTTATAAATTTTTTATTATAGCATCCACCTTTTATGTGGCTAGTACGCAGGAGGACCACTGATTTTGTATTTTGAGAGTATATACAGCAACCTTACTAATACTAATGACAGTAGTTTGTCTTAGATTCTCTCAGATTTTCTGTATATACCATCATACTACTTTAGTGAGTGATGGCATTGTTTCTTCCTTTCTATTTTTACTTTTATTACTTTTTCTTCTCATATTTTATTATGAAAGAGGAGCAGCAATAGTGAATAGCTTTGTCTTATTCCTGACTTTAAAGAGAATGCTTCTAGGGGCGCCTGGGTGGCTCAGTCGGTTAAGCGTCTGCCTTCAGCTCAGGTCATGATCCCGGGGTCCTGGGATCCAGCTCCGTGTCACACTCCCTGCTGCTGCTCAGCGGGGAGCTGCTTCTCCCTCTGCCCCCTGCTCGTGCTCTCTCTTGCTATCTCTCTCTCTCTCTCTCTCAAGTAAATAAATAAATCTTTAAAAAAAAAAGTAGAGAATGCTTCTAACTTTTCACCATTTTAAATATTATATTTATTGCAGGTTCGGGTAGATATCCTTTGTTAGCAAAAGGAAATGCTCACTAAGTGTTGTTTTCTCATCATGAATGTGTGTATTTGGGGTTTTCTTTCCATTTTGTAGTCAAGTTTTTAATTTTAATTCCAGTATAGTTAACATACAGTGTTATATTAGTTTCAGGCGTACAAGGTAGTGATTCAGCCATTCTGTGCATTACTCCGTGCTCGTCAGAATAAGTGTGCTCTTAATTCCCTTCAGCTATTTCACCCATCCCCCCACTCATCTCCCCTCTGGTAGCCATCAGTTTGTTCTCTATAGTTAAAAGTGTTTCTTGGTTTAACTCTCTCTTTCTCTCTCTCTTTTTTTTCCTTTGTTCATTTGCTTTGTTTCTTAAATTCCACATATGAGTGAGATCATTTGATATTTACCTTTCTCTGATTGGTTTATTTCACTTAGCATTATACTCTCTAGCTCCATCCACATCATTGCAAGTGGCAAGCTTTAATTCTTTTTTGTGGCTTAATAATATTCCTGCAAGTGTGCGTGTGTGCGCACACATACACTGAGTGTGTATATTGTGAATTTTATCAGATGCATATTCTGAATCTATTAAGATAACACTATATTTGTTCTCCTTTGCTGTATTAATATGTTAATAAGTATTAATACATTTTCTAATGTTAAATCATCTTTGCCTCCTGGGATGTACTCTACTTGGTCTAAGTAGAGTTATTATTAGATTAAATTATTAGATTTAATTTGCTAATTTTTAGAATATCTGCCTCTGTGAACTGAGATGAGGCTAGCCTTGAATTTTTCCTTCTCACATGATAATCCTTTTCTGATTTGGTAACAAGGTTTTAATAGCCTTATAAATGGCAATCTTTCCCTTCTTTTCTATTATCTGGAATAGTTTACAGTTTGTGTAAGGTAAATATTATCTACATAATGAAGGTCTGATAGAACTTAGCAAAAACCTAGTGTTCTTTATTTGTTAAGGGAAGAAGTGCAGATTTTTAACGACTGATTTAATTATTATAGGTCTATTTATGTTCTATTTTTCCAGTTCCTCATTCACTCACTTCAGCATGATTTCCAGTTCTGTCAGTAGACTGAAATTCCTTTTATCTAAGCGGATGCCTGTGGAACTCTATGTTACAAAGCCTACAGGTCACTCTCTGTCCTTACCCTGTCCTGTTCCACATCTGGCCTTTGGCCTTCCTTAACACCACCCTCCCCTGCTTTTCCTCCCTTCAGCTGTTCTTTCTCCGGTTTTCATGTTCCTCCTCCTTTACTTAAGCATTAAATATGGTTCTGCATGGCCCTATCTTAGGTCCTCCTCTCTTTTTCTCCCTCTACTCTCTTCTCATGTGATCTCATCCATTCCCTCAGCATTTCAATCCTGATGACCCCCAAAGTTACGCTGTCAGCGTAAATCTCTCCCGCCATTTCTGCAGAGCCAGAGATCTACCTGACAGCTCCCTGTGGAGTATCACAGGGCCTCATCCTGGACATATCTGAAACTGTCCTTCCAACGTCTTCTTCCTGTCAGCAAACGCTCACACAAGGACATGATCCTTGATTCCCTTCTCTTCCCTCCCACCGGATCCAGTCTGATTCATCAGCAAACCCTGTCATCTCTCCCTGCAAAGTGTGTATATTGAATCCAACCACTGCCCCGCATGTCCACTATGACCACTCCAGTCCAGGGCACCACCTTCTCTTGCCCGACACGGTGCTAGTCTGGTTTGTCTCCCTAATTTCACTCTTGTCCCGCCTCTGTTCCTTCCCCACAGTAGCCAGAGGGGTCTTTTTAAATTTTAGCTATATCTTAATCAGTCCCTGGTTTCAGCAGCCAGAATAAAATTCACGCTCTTTGGCATATGGTCTCCCCGCCCCTGTCTCCTCTGACATCACACTGTCCCGTCCTCTCACGGATGGTCGCTGTCCTGGCCTCGTCTTCGTTACGGGAACAAGTTCTCTCCTGACTCGCTGCTCCTCTGTCTAGGATGTGCTTTTCCTCTTCCTTCTCTGCTACCACCACCCTCACCTGTCGCCTCATAACGGAGGGAACAGTTTTAGAAAAGGCCCAGTAGCTTTATCGGCAAAGGACAGACCACGTTGGCTAGAGTGCACATTCACGTTAGGAACAGAGAGAATCTGGGTTTTGTGGTACTTAGAGCTTGTACAACTTGGGACCATTTTCAAGAAAAAGAATACAGGCCTACAAATACAAAATTAGGAAAACCTAAGTACTTAAAATTTTTTAAAAAGTTACAATAAATGACTAGAACTTTCAGAGATTCGATTCCTTTCTTCTGAGATCTCTTTGGACAGTTTACCCAAAATGCTTGCATAGAAATGCTTCCACGTTTCAACCTGCCTGCCCTTCCTAAAACACTGCAGTTTCCAGCAACTCTCCCTTCTAAGGTACAGAGAAAATAAACGACTTTCCAAGCACGGTTGACCCATGAACCCGTAGCAGTGATACCGGAGTCCGGGTCTCCTGGCGCCGATGGAGTAAACCCGTGAAGCCCTAAGCACGCACGTCTCTGTGGTGCCCGCTGTGCCCCCTGTGCCAAGTCAGTAGCGCCGAGCGAGCGGCAGGGGCCACTCTGTGTGCTCTACTGCAGGACGGGCTCCGGGGAGGGCGAAGCACCACAAACTGAGTGCTGCATAATGAGTCCGAGTAGAAACCACTGCAGGAAGCCAGGCTGGAAGGTACAGACGTAAACAAAGCTGCAACAAGGACTTTTAGCCTCCGAGAAATCTGAGCGTTTCCGAGAGCAGCCATGGACTCAGGAGTTACCTCCCAAGCCTGTGCTCCTTAGGGCAGAGGGTAAAAAAACTCACAGTCCTGAGGGAGCCTCTTACATCTTTTGTAAAAGAAAACACTTGCATGTCCTGTGGGGTTGTTACTATTCACAGCTCGGTCCCTGTGGAAGCAGATTCGCTGTATGTTCTTGTGGTGTCCAGGATTTCAAACTGGCTGAGGATCAGTGCAGTCGCTGAGTCCCTCCTTATGGTGAGCTTCAAAGTTGTGTGCCAGCTCGTTTGTTTGGTTTTGTTTTTTAAAGAACAGACAGTGCGATTAAAATCTCTTTAATGACGTGATTTTTTTGCTTTCACGTTACAGGATTGTGATCTAATATCAAAAGCATCTATTTGCTGAATCCTAAAACTAACCCCTTTTCCTCGTGAACACAGTTACATGGGGCACAGTCCTCAGTGCTTTATGCTAGCTCTTTCCAAAAGAAGTCCCCATTTTCTCATCCTGGGATCACTTAACCCCATTGTAACTGCCAAACAGCACGATTTTGAAAAGCAGAATTTCAAGTCAGAGGTCATACTCTTGAGTCGTTTGGTTAAAAGCCACCAGCATTCCATTTAAACATCCCGTTTTTCTTTTACTACTAACTACAAAGTCCGAGATTCAGATTGACGTGCACGTGCACAGCTGATGCTAGTGCTGAATTATGGTCGGGGAAGAATGTACACGCAAGCTGCTACTTGACGCCTGCCAGTAAGACGATAAGTTTAAAGCTGAGTCGCTGTGGTGCTTGCGATGGGGCCCCAGCGTTCAGGTCCTGGGATAGTGCCTCAACGGTGTCTCCACTGCTCTCTCACCCCTTCTCCACTGACCCCCAGACAGACCACACTCATTTCCGATTTCAGTTCTTTACTCAGACAAGTTCCCACTACCCAGAATAGCCAGCCCTTGCCTCCGCCCTATCAAATGTTGCTCTCTCACTTTAAGACACATCCGACCTCATTCATTCACTCACTCAGCAGGCACAGTGGCAGATACTGAGATAAACGTGTAGTCCCTCAGTAGCATAGGTTCAGTTCTCCTACCAAGTCTTAACTACCTGGCTCTTGAGCAGCTGAGGACTGTGTCTTACTCATCCTGTGGTCCCGGCCTGGCACCAGGGAAGCCTGGAATTATGTGAGTGAATGAACTAGCCATCCATCTTGTTCTACTCATGGAATATACTCCTTGAACTTACATTCAAGGGGGGTATAGTCTAATTGAGGCAATGAAATAGGAACAAAAAAATATATAATAGAAAATAGAAATTCTAGGTAGATAAGTTCTTCGGAACATTCAGAGCAAGTCATTGACTTCCTGGTGTGGGGGCTGTGGGTGAGACCCGGAACAAGCCTTCACTAAGGGGGCAGCGTTTGAGTGGACCTAGAACACAAGAAGGGTTTAGGCATGTGAAGATTGGGGATTAGGACCGAGTAGGTTAGGGAAACAGTTGCCCAGTCATACTGAGCCCAGAAAGACTGTGGTTTTGAATACCAACTCCACCACTTCCTGTGTCTGAAATTTCAAACAAGTTTAAGCTGTGGGCTTAAATTTACTTATAAAATGGAGTCAATAGCGCCTACCTGATAGAGTTGCTATGAGGGTAAATATATAAGCATCTAGCATACCGCCTGGCACACAGCAGCGGTCACTAAGGGGTAGCTGTCATTATAAATATGTAATGGCTAAGCAAATCATAGTTATTATCTCTGTTTTCACATGTTAATCCATTCTTTGTTATAGGTGTTTTGTTTTTCCCTTAATATCTACAAATAGGTATAGAATATGGTTCTTGGTCACATTTAGTAGTGGCTCATGCCGTCTTTATGTTAATGATACAAAATAGTCCTCTTCTCCCTCTTGCTTTCCCCAAGTCCTTTATAAGACCCTTTGAGAGCCATAGAGATTGGTGTCCTACAAATCTGTTTGCCTACCTACTTTTTTTGGTACCTATCTTCTTAGGTACCTCTCACGTGGAGTCTTAAATAATAAGTCTCTCACTTGCCAAATGCTCCATGTTTTTAAGTTTGCAACAGCCCTGTGAGGGCAAGGCGGATAATCACTGTTTCACAGATCAGAGAACCCAGACTTAGAAATGTGAAGTGAGGGCGCCAAGGTGGCTCAGTCAGTGAAGCGGCCGACTCTTTTGATTTTGGCTCAGGTCATGATCAGGTCATGATCTCAGGGTTGTGAGATGGAGCCCTGGGCGGTGGGCTCCGCGCTCACTGGGGCAGGAGAAGGGTCTGCTTGAGGATTCTCCGTCTGTCCCTCCCCCTGCTCACTCGCTCTGTGTCTCTCTTGCAAATAAATAACTCTTAGAAAGAAAAGCAAAAAGAAAGAAATGTGAAGTGATTTGCCAAGGTCACATGCTCCTAAGTGTTGGAGCTGGGGCCAGAAACCCAGATATCTGGCTCTTGTCTTTTTATCCCACGATGCTGCCCCTTCTTAGTCAGTGGTCATCCTTCTTCTCTGCCCTTCCCCAGCTCTCCTGTCTCTGTGCCACAGAATTCTAGCACCTGTTACCTTCCACAGGGAAACCCACCAGAGTCAAGTCCAGAGTACTAGAAAAATACACTGCTACAATATCAGGACAGCAGTTCTGGTGAAAGCGTTCTTTGAAGCTTATCCTACCCCATATACTCAGAGAGATAGGAAACTCAGAGTCGTAAAACTTTGTGAAGAATTTGGGAACGTCAAGACCAGAAGAAACAAAACTGATTATATGTTTCAGCTCCATTCCCAAAGAAACACGAAAACTGAAGGTAGCACATGGGTTGGCCTAAAACATGTTTGCCCCAAGTGTTTGCCTTCCTCCAATTTCATGTTATTTTTTTCAGAATAAGACATGATAAAAGTGGGATTTCAAAACCATCTGTCCTGCTTTGTACATGGAATTTTTTATTCTAAGTTTAATTTTTCTCGACTGTAGGGCTTCAACCAGCAGCTCCGTGCAAGGCAGTGTGATACAGCTGAAGGAGCACTAGATTTGGGAATCAAAAAATGTAGGCTCCAACCTCAGCTCTATCACTTCATTTTCCTTAATTGTTTTTGAGCATTACTTCTTTAGATGGAGTTAATAGCACCAGCCTGATTTCCCAAGCACAGTTGTATGGAGCAAATGAGATCATGTCTAAGCGATTTATAAACTAAAAAGGACTATGCAAAGTATTATTAAGTAGGATTTATGCTTTTAACAATTCATTAACTGTCTCCTCTGCATATAGCACTATTTAAGAGACGAAAAAGATTCAAAAGTGTAAGATAATTCCTGCTTTGTTTAGATGACAGTTGTTTGGTTTAGAATCTAAATGAGTAGATAAGACAAATTAATATTTTGAAGGACATGACTTGAGCAAAGGTTTTCCTGTGCATTGTGCATTCTTGCTGTCATGTGGGGCCTGGAGCCTGAGACCCAGCTTCAGTGGACAGTCTGTTAACTGATGGAGGTCAACCTTGGTCTGAGTTGTTTGACATTTTAGGACCAGGTGTGCCTTTTTTATAGAGACTGGACAATTTCAGTGTCCCTATCGAAGATGGGACACTGAAGAGAAGCATCATTGACTATCCCACAGCTTGCTGGAATATGTCTCCAGGTTCCTTCTAGCACTTAATGATGTGACTTAGGAAGGAACGACTAGTGGCTTTATGTATGGTCATCTCACTTAAGTGGTGTAAATCTCTAGATGGTGTTTCTGCGGACCTATTTTTTATCTAGTCTTCCATTTCTTTTCATAAATAAAGAGGACCAAGCTGAACAGCTTTTGAGAAAGAAAGAAAGAAAGAAAGAAAGAAAGAAAGAGAAAGAAAGGGAGAGAGAGAAAGAAAGGGAGAGAGAGAAAGAAAGAAAGAAAGAAAGAAAGAAAGAAAGAAAGAAAGAAAGAAAGAAAGAAAGAAAGAAAGAAAAGGACGAACAAACTTTGGCACATTTTAAGAAAATCCTTTTTTGTTCTAAGTAAACCGAGGGTAATGAAAATCAACAGCAAGTGAGCCAGTCTACTTTCTTTAAAATCTGAGGGTAACAATATAATAGTTGAGCTTTTAAGCCAAACTATTCACCTTTGAAAATGAGGCAGTATCCAGCATTAACATTTTTTTAAATCCTCTTTAAAAGCAAACGTGTCTTCTTTCCTTCCCTCCATCATGCTTATGCTGAATTCAGAACTAGTTTCTGGCAGGTGACGCCGAGGGACTTAAAAAACATGCTGTCTAACTGATGTTAGTTTTTAAATTTAGATCAAATGACATTGTCTTTGAAGTCTCAAGTGTACCACTTAAGGTAGCGGCATCGGATGGGCTCGCCTTTCAGAGTACTTCTTGCAGACTGGCATCCTTAATGTGAAAAGTGAAGCTTGGTCAAAAATAAATGAAAAAGAAAGTTTTATTGGAGTTATGTACTCTAAGATAGCTATTTTAGAAGGAACCTTGACAAGTCATCTCATTGCCTCTAGACAGGAACACACAAGGCATATGGGTATCTGTAGTATTTTAAAAGACCTTGGGGGACCAGGTTTCTTCCATAACTCATTCCAGAGTTTAAACACCCTCGCTTCAGGAAATTCTTCCCTATATTTAACTTACAGGCCCCCTCCTGCGGTTAACACCCATTTCCGCTTTTTTCTGTCTCCAGTCAGGATGGAGAACAGCTGGCCAACATCCTTGGTGTGCTAACCCTCCATCAGTGACAGAAAATCATTTGGGTATCCCTGGGCTTCTTTTCTCTACCTCCAGCAACCAAGTCTTTGAACCAAATTGGAATCTTTTTCTCTTTGTTTTTTATGTGTGTCTTGTTTATTTCTGTTAATTCCTTCTGATTATAAAATAATATGTGCTCAATGAATCAGATTTGGAGGATGTAAAAATATACAGAAGAAGGGGGAACAGTAACCCCACAATCTAGGAACAAAAGCCATTGTTAAGTTGATCAGTTTTCTATGTGTTTCTCATATAGTTGAGATCCTGTCGTCTGTGCCAGCACGTCCAATAGAAATATAGTCTGAGCCACATACGTAAATTCAAATTTTTTGGCAGCCATATTATAAAAAGGTAAAAAGGAATAGGTAAATTAATCTTAATATTTTATTTAATTACAATAAAATCCAATTCTAACTCATCAATATATAATCAGTATTTTTAAAATTATTAATCAGATATTTTACATTCCCTTTTTCATACTAAGCCTTCTAAATCCAGTATATATTGTAACCCAGCACATCTGAAAGCCAGCTAGCCACATCGCAGGTACTCGGTGACCATTGGCTAGTGGCTACAGTTGGACAGCGTAGTCCCTACAGTTGTATATACCACTGCTTCGTATATCACATCTTAGGCCTTTTGTAACTGCCATTTAAAACTTTTTAGCATCATTTTAATGGCTGCATAATATTCTCATTTAGAGTTACTATAACTGTATCTTGTGTCTTTCATGTTATGAATAACCCTGTAGTGTTCTTCTTTTTACCTTTTCTTTTTTTTTTTACATTAGCAGAATGTTTCTCAACACATTGCCAAAAGGAAAAACCACGGATTATTCCTTTTGAGTACAACTAATTAAATCCATTTTTTCATAAAACAAATAAGTTCACTTAATACTCACTCTTTACTACGTTAGATTGGAAAGTGAAGGAGTAGATTTCAAGAAATAGAAGACAAGTCCCCCCTTACAGTGTTTAAGAGACTTGGCTCCATAGTTGGACTGCAAACGTATTGTATTTTATTCTGCTTTAACTATCCTTCCTTTCATTTCTTGCTGTTCCCCAGTATACACACACACAGCCTGGCTAACTCCCCCTTATCCTTCAAGGTGCCAGTTGAAGATAGCCGCCTGTGATGCGTCCTCCCGATGATTACTGGGCTCCCTCCTCCATTATAATATACACAGTGTATGTTGTACGCAAAGCACCGTGGTGTTCTGGTTATTGGTTAACTCTCTCCATCTTCTCGACTACAGTGGGGACTCCTTACTGATAGAAACCTTATTTTATACACTGTGTTATTTGCAGAGCCTAGCAGACTGCCAGGCAGTAAGTGTGGGTGTCAGCAACGGCTCCTGAAATACGTATCGAAACACAAGAGATCGTATTAAACATCAGTTGGGTGGGATAATTACAAGCACTGTGGCTGTTCAAAGAGATTACTTTAAATTTACGTGGTTAAAGAAGGCTTAATGAAAGAGGTTGGACTTGAATTGGGCTTTGGAACATGGACATATTTAAATGAGCAGAGGGGAAGAATGAGCAGAAACGCCATTTACATATCCTGTACTAAAAAGTCAGTGTTTTTTAGGAGGGACTCTTTCGCACGTGCTAAGTATCAGCAAATAAGCATCCTTCTAGATCTAAAGCACTGCATTAAATTTCAAGAAGCCTGTAGAGCTATGGTCTGTGCCCATCAAAAGCTGACAAGGGTTTGCAGCATTAAAAATGCCCACCTGACTGCTTCAGTATGACCCTTGAGTTTAAAATCAATTTAGATACGATTCCCTGTGTTTTAAGTTTGGAGTTTCACATTACAGATCATTTTCTATGCTGCTTCTTCAACAATTCTGTTAGTAAAGAGCGGTATATAATAAATAATGCCATTATAGCTAATGTCAAATGACTGTTACGGCAAAGCAGGCACTCTTCCAAAGCATTTTGAATATATTAGTTAACTCATGTAAGCCTCACAACAACCCTGGGAATTAGGACCCACTATCCTGCCTCTTCTTTTTGTTGAGGAAACTGAGGCACGGAGAGGTTAAAATAGCTTAAAGGTGACACAGCCGTCAAACAGAGGAGCTAAGACTTGGACCCAGGCCAAACAGTTTTAGACCCCCACTTTGTTACTCCATACAGCCTCACTTATAACTATATTAAGACTAAAATGTTTTATACAAGGGACTGTTTAGCACCTTGTGATTTCAGAGAAGGAATGCTATCATTATAGCCCTCTCCTGGTTTTCTTCTTTTCTCTCTGACCTCTCCTTCTTGTTTCATTTACAAGTTCCTCTTCCTCTACCTCCTCATAAAAAACTGGAACTCCTCAAGATGCAGTCCTAGGCCCTCTTTTCTCTCAGTTTATTCTCCAGCCCAAGGTGATCTTATCTACAACCATCATTTTCATTATCACGCACGTTGAACTGAAGCGCGAGTACAGATCTTCAGCCCAGATCTCTTTGCAGATATCACGCCTCTCTTCAGACTGCCTCCTGGATGTTTTCCCAGCGCATTCTGTGCCTGTGTTTTTTTCTTCCTGCCGCCCATCCCCACCACTGCAAGCCTCGTGGTCTTCCAGTGCTTTGTTTACAGCAAATGGAATCTCCGTCCATTCTTTCACAATGTCCAGAAAGCCTCGCATAATCCTTCCTTCCTCGCTTTCCCTCTCATCCCATATCTAACCTTAGCAACCCCTGCTGATTTTCCCTGATAGGTCTGCTTATCTATATTGGTATATCTCTATTCTGGTCCAAGCCTCCATCATCTCTCACTTACACTGCTGCACAGCCTGTGGTCCCAGCATCCACTCTGGGCCCCCTCCAGTCTATTCTCCAACTTCAGCCAAAGGGCACTTGACAAAATACAGATCAATCAATTAATAGATCTCTCTTTCTACCACCTTTGCCCCTCCCCGACAGTACTCGCCTAAAACACTTGAATGGCTTAAAGAGAAAAAATTATCAGCATGATCTAGACATTGTTTTCCTCTCCGGCTTTATCTTCTGCCATGCTGCTCTCCACTTGATGACCCTTCGGGTCCTCAAACATTGTTCTCTGTCTTGACGTAGGAGCTTGGCATATGCTCTTCCTTTTGCCTAGAAGATGCTCTTACCCACCAACCCATTCTTTACCTGGTGAGAAATTCTACTAACCCTTCAGTTCTTGGCCTTTTCTGGGTCAGTTCTGTTACACGCTCTCTCAGCGTAGCATGTGTCGGAGGTTATCATTTTACATTTTACATTTTTGTCATAATTTGGTGACAGGTATCTGTCCTCTCCCACTGTGTGGTAAGCTCTACCAAAGCAGGAACTGTGGCCTCATTTTCAGTCGTTATTGTGTCCCCAGTGTTTAGTGTTTTTGAATCAGGGAGTAAATCATTTGTCAGTATGCATGCAGTTTCATGCTGCCCCTCTTAGTAGTACAGAGGACTCCCAAAGATAAGGTTCCCCAGATATTACCCCTGGAGCCCCCCAGTCTGTCACTAAGTGATGGTTAGATGGTGGCTAAGTGTAATTCAGGCACTTCTTCTGAAGGCCTCCAGCATCTCGGGAAATGGTGGCAGAGCTATTCGTTTTTCTTTTAAAATAACAAACAACTAAAGCCCCATGGTTCAGCTCCTGTCAGAGCTTATTAGAAATGTGGTGGGAGTTCAGCTTTAGCAGTATCTTTCAAAGACTTCATTTCACAGAGTCTGTCACTGGCTTCTTTTTTTTTTTTTTTTTTTAAAGATTTTATTTTATTTATTCGACAGAGATAGAGACAGCCAGCGAGAGAGGGAACACAAGCAGGGGGAGTGGGAGAGAAAGAAGCAGGCTCCCAGTGGAGGAGCCTGATGTGGGGCTCGATCCCAGAACGCCAGGATCACGCCCTGAGCCGAAGGCAGACGCTTAACCGCTGTGCCACCCAGGCGCCCCTGTCACTGGCTTCTGGAGCCTAAAACTTCCTTTAGTTCTCTCTGCAAGTCTACTTTTGAAATTCCGAAAGCATTCTCTGACCAAGGTTTTAGTCTCCCTGTCCAGGTCTCCCTGAGGCTGGGCTCTGCGAGGTTGCTGTTCCTCCGGCGTCCCTGGCAAGGGCGGAGCCAACGTCTTTCCCCACTGATTCTCAGCATAAATACTTTACTACTTCCATGTCCCAGGTGTTGTCCAGACATTCCAAGGGGTCCCCTGGTATCATCTCTGGCCTCTCTTTCTGTTTCTGCGGACCATTTTACCGTCCTCATAATGTTTGTTGCCTGACTGTGATTTTAATACATCAATTTGTATGATGATTTCTTTTTTTTTTTTTTTAAAGATTTTATTTATTTATGTGACAGACAGCCAGCAAGAGAGGGAACACAAGCAGGGGGAGTGGGAGAGGAAGAAGCAGGCTCATAGCGGAGGAGCCCGATGTGGGGCTCAATCCCATAACGCCAGGATCACGCCCTGAGCTGAAGGCAGACGCTTAACGACTGTGCCACCCAGGGGCCCCTGTATGATGATTTCTTATAATGGAAGCTGGTGGGTGAAGTGGGTTGACTCGACTCCTCCAGGGACCCCTCTCTGTCTTCCTGAGGATCACTGTCTATTCCCTGATCCCAGGGAGCTCAGCCTTGAAACTGAGCTGGAGCTGGCCTCCAGAGGGGCTCCTGCCTGTGGGCACCCCCTTAAGCTCGTCCACTACCCTGTGCCGCCCCTCTTTCCCAAGCTCGGCCCTGTTGTCCAGGGCTATG
Organism: Ursus americanus; assembly: GCF_024610735.1. Taxonomy (NCBI): domain Eukaryota; kingdom Metazoa; phylum Chordata; class Mammalia; order Carnivora; family Ursidae; genus Ursus; species Ursus americanus. The sequence goes on from NC_142142.1 coordinate 10,760,890, forward strand.
GAGGCCTGATGGCCAGGCCGTAGGTCGGATCACGTAGCCTGGGGAAATGGATTTCTTCGGCTTGCTTGTTTTACCCTTTGCCTGTGGAACTTTCTCTTTCATAAATTCGTCTTTCCATCAGTCCTTAGTTTAAATAAAATTTAAAGGCTCCCTTGTTCAGTTATAGCTTTTTAAACTTTCTGTTTTTATTTAGTCAGACTTTGGCAGGAACCCTTCCAAGCTGAGCCCAGGGGAAAGGTGACCATTGGCACAGGTTTCAGCCTATGCTTTTGGCCCAAGATTGTTTCTATTTTTATTTTGTTTCTTGTTTTTGTTAACATCCAGGGCACAGATTAAGCACTTTCGCTTATCTGGTAATGGCGAGAGGCCTTTAGATGGCTTGCCTGTGGTCAGGAGACTGCACGCTTGAAACTGCTAACCCCCAGCCACCTCTTGAGAGATAAGATCTAGCTGTTAAATTTGGCTTTCCCAAAAGGAGTCTCTGTGCTTCTGCCTGGTCTGAGGGAGAGCAAGGAGAAAGATAAATCCCAGCTTTTGCTGGATCCTGAAAAAGGATAGTAGTCTAATTTATGGAGGTTGTTTTTTTGAAAAAACTAACTTTATGTCATAATTTCGTAGCTGCCAAAAGACGTAATTCTACCTCAGCTTCGCCTTGGCAACCTGCTCTTGGCATCTGTGCAGCCCTGTCGTTGCTCTGCATTATTTAAGCAGTAATCTTTAAGAAGGTGAGAAACTATTATTGCTTTTTAGCACAGTTGACATGCTGTTGGCGCAGAGTAGTACCTAGAGCTTCAAACATTTCTAATGGCCGTAAACCAACTTAAACACCTCCATGGAGAGGCCTCGCTGCTGTGAGGTCATAGCTTGCTGCAGGGAGAGAAAGAAGATCAAATGTTGTTTAAAAGTGGGGGTTTTTTCTTTTTAAGTATTCTTATTCCACCGAGTTGCAGCCGTAGACTTTGGCCAGGATCCAGACAATCAAGATTTAGCATTTCGACCAGCTGTGATCTAGTAATGTTCCTCAGAGGAGACATTTTGCAGGAGGGAAAGACACATATTTGAGACTCTGAATTGTGCTCTTTCCCAGTACCTCACTCGCAGAGTGAGACCTGGTCGTAGACAGAGAAGACCAGCGCAAGTGAATCTGAAAGACAGTAGGGAACAAAATCGTTCCAAATGGCTAAAAATTCACCCTGCCTTCGAGAACTCTCTCGATGTGGGAAATCTTTACATTTTTCCTTTATTTCCCTTTCCCCTAAGTCTCCACGTTTGTATCATTTTGTGGCAAGATGTAGTCCCGTTTTCGTAATTGATGCTTGGAATCCATCAGCATTCTTATAACAGAATAGCAGTTCCTAGTGGGCCAAAAAAGCCACCCAAACTTAATAACAGAGGCAAGAAGAGAAAAGAAAGAAAAGACACCAAACCCCTTAGCCGAAAAATTATTCCTCTGTGTCTCACTCCTCCCTCAAACAGAACGATGATCGGTGTCGGTGTTTTGGTGGCAAGCCCTGGGGACTGGGAGAGAGAACGAAACTTAACATTTATTTAGTCCCGATTGCGTCGGTTCAGTCTCAGGGAGTTGCTTTGGACCTCGGGCAAGTGACCTAACGTCTGTGCCTCAGTTTCTTCATCTGTAAAAGGAGGACGGTGTTCGTCATACTTCACAGAGATGTGAGGATGAAGCGAGACCACGTATAAAGCTATCACCAGCCTACTTCCTTCATCACACTTCGTTAATGTTAATCAGTCATCGCAATCCGTGGAGTACCTGCTCCTTGTACTAAGAATTTTCCTGCTCCCGTGACCACTGTCAGGTGGCTCGTCATGTTTCGCGGGAGAGGAGACATTGGTTCCGAGCAGTCAGCGCTTCAGCCTGTCCCGGGCTCCACGCTGGCGGCGCTCCCTGCCGACGTCTGGAACATCACATAGGGAGACGCGGAAATGGAACGCATTTTGGACCAGTGCTTTCTTACCTTGTTTTCTCTCTCCCAGTCCTTCCGTTTAAAGGAGGCTGTTGCTTTAGGCAGTAAAACCAGCAGAAAGAAGAGGAGGAGGGGAAAGTGGCAAGGCAAGAAGAATGGTGGATGGGGGCACCTGGGTGGCACAGCGGTTAAGCGTCTGCCTTTGGCTCAGGGCGTGATCCCGGCGTTCTGGGATCGAGCCCCACATCAGGCTTCTCTGCTAGGAGCCTGCTTCCTCCTCTCCCACTCCCCCTGCCTGTGTTCCCTCTCTCGCTGGCTGTCTCTCTCTGTTAAATAAATAAAATCCTTAAAAAAAGAAGAAGAAGAAGAAGAATGGTGGATGGACTGGGTTCTGCTGCCTCCCGGGTTGGCTTCATGGCAAAGTATTCATACAACGGTCATGAAAGGCTGAGCAGCGTCCTCCTCATTTAGGTTGGGGCAACAGAAATGCCCTCCTTAAAAAAAGTCTTTCTCCCTGAAGCTAGATTCGTATAGAAAAATGATGCATCAGGGGTTTGGGGACGATTGGAATGTGCCTCCAAGGATTCTGGGAAGTTTTTGTAGTCCCTGAGCAATTGGTAGATCATGTAAATAGAGGCAATTGAGCATTTCTACTTTATTCAAAGCCTTCCCCCCCCCCATGTCTTCAAGAAAAAAGGAGAAAAAACAACTGGGGTGATGTTTTGCTTTTGATTGATTTAGGTCTTTTCCTCCAAAACTCTTTTACACTTGCCTCAGTTCTTTTTCTCCTTCTTGCAGCTGCTCCCTTCTGTGCAGAAGCGGAGATGGGGCAGATGGGGAGAGTTCGTCCCCGTTCTAAATGGGAGGAAACGGCAGGAGGAAGGAGACCTAGTTTCTGGTCTTTACTTCCGGTTACCTGTGTTCTGTGGTCCCAGACATTAATGCCTTTGAGCCTCAGTTGCCCCTTCCATAAAATGAGGGCAGTTCTTTTGGAATCCGCAGCCTGTGGAAGCTGCTAGTGATGGCGGCAGCCACAGTGAACAGCTACTGCTTCCAGGAGCACATGTGCCAGGCATGCTGCTAAGGGTTCCAAGCACATTATTTTATTTAGTCCTTACGATAGTCCAGTGATCTGTTTTATGAGGGAGAAAACTAAAGCACAGAGAAGATGAGGGGCTGTCTGCAGTCACAGAGTCACATAACAAGCAAGTGGTGAGTCTGACCTTTCAGTTATAACTGCAAACAGACATCGCTGCGGAGCTTGGAGGTTTTGAGAATCCGTCGTCATCACCACCACTCTGTCCAGCTGTAGCTGAGGACGTAACAGAAGGTAACTGACTGCACTGAATAAGGACTCACACAATGAGAAAGAAATGAATCACCTGAATTTAGAGAGATCAGAGAAGACTTGATCCAAAGAAGCCAAATTTAAACCAGACTGCCCTTCTTGACCTCTAAACTCCAAACTACTTGGCTTCTCCCTCATCAGGCTATTGTTTGTGACGCTAGGGTATCTTTTTGTACTTGTGGCAAAAGGTTGATTATGAAATCATCTAACAGTCCTGATGTGGTTCAGTGATTCAGCAACCTCTCCCATGTTTCCCTAAACCGTGACCTGGTAAATTGGCAATTATAATATCTTTGGGTTGTTGTTTTTTAATAAATTCCTTTTAATTGCAGCATTAAACCCCAGATGTCATGTTTCCAGGTTTCCAGTTTGGACCTAAGCCAAGCTGGAAAAGACCTCCACTCAAAGCAAACGGCTAATGAGAATGTGTGCGGTGAACTAGGGGACTCAGTCCAGTTACCAAACGTCAGACTCCGGGCCCCCTGATCTGGTGCCGCAGGACACTTAGGGACCCCTGGCCAGAGTGGAGGCTGAAGCAAAGCTACCATGTTTCCTGCAGCATCCACCCCTCCCCAAAGCATCCAGGTTTACTCTGGTTGTTTCTAAGAGTAAAAATTCCCAGTAAGTTATTCATCATCACAACTGAAATAATGTACTGATTTCATTTGATAAGTAAATTGTCAACAGCCTTTAAAAATCGGTCACGTAATTAGTAAATCTATGCATTTCGACCTCTTCTTCCATCCAGATGAAATAATCGTGAAGCCAGACTAATCAGACAGAAAGAATCTTGAAACCTTCCAGGCATTCTTTGTGATCTATCATTTGCCTCTTTAATTGCTCCCTTTCTGTATTTTAGGCAATAGTAGAAGTAAAATGCCGCTTTTCTTATTGTAAGAATTTAGCTTGCACTAAAATGTGTAACAAAGGTTCCTTCTGGAAACTTTCTATTAAGTGTTAAACTCCAAATTATTTTATTAAAAATCTAGGTGTTTTTTTTTAATATAGAGATGCTTGTAGCGGTTTGTTTTTCAATAGTAAAATTTTAGAAATACAAAATGAGGGATTGATATTCCATTCAGTGGAGCAGCCATTTAGAATTGTTTACAAAAGGTTTTAATAAAATCCAATGGCAGGATACAGAATTGTATATGTATACCACAAACATAACTTTAGGTTTTTTTCTCTTTTTTAATTAAACACACATATGTAAAATCAAAGTCTAAAAACAAAATACTCAGAATTAATTGTGGTTATTTGATGGATAATGGGCTTGTGAGTGATTTCTATTTTTTATATAGTTTATATTTTTTGAGTTTTCCGGGGAGTATAAATTATTATAATAATTAAAAATGCATGTGTGTTTGTTTATATTTTAATGTAATCATTCAACACTTCAGCTGTTTAGAACTCAGCTATCTCAAAAATCTGGACCACTGCTAAGATCCTGGAAGTAATAAAAAAAAATTAACTCTGAGCAGCCAAAACTAATGTTACAAAACTCATAAAGTCAAGCACATAGCTGACTTTATGCATACAGCTGGCCCCTCACTCAAGCCTGTGTACTCTTACTTTGCACACAGTTCTCAGGCCGTCCACCGCAGGTGGGCACAGCGAGTCGGAAGCGGATAGTAACAAAAGACAAGGGCCTGCAGACAAGGGCACGGGTGCAGGCACACTGCCAGCCTGACGGTGGGGGAGTGCCCGGGGAAGTGTGGGTGCGGCAGAGAGCCTGAGACCCAGACTCAGCACCACTGAGTGTCCTGTCATCTCTTCCCCGCGGCGCAGTTCAGTAATACATTTTCATCTCGATAGCTCCACGTTATCAAGAAGATCCTCTTTTCTTCACCTTAATCTCTTTAAGATTATAAGAAAGACTTAAATAAAAAGTTTTGAAAGGTCTTGTTACATGTGGCTAAAAATGGGGGGAAGACAACACGTGGTGATTGAAGAGCAAATGTCTAGACGTGGAGACTTTCTTGGCTATCTGTAATAACTCATTTCTTTACCATTCTTCAGGGGGAGTATTTTACTGTTACTTGGGCTTTCCAAATTGTATCTGATACTCTCATTACCTGGGTTCTCATAAAAATCTAAAGGAACTTTGATGTCAGGATGTCAGAAAATGCTAAGGTCTCTACCTTGCAAAGCCTTAGAATCCGTCCCTTAAAATAGGAGTCGCACCCCGGAGCTTAGAGACAGGTGGGTTAAATGGGAAAGCCCGTGTAATGGCATTTAGCTTGACGCCGGGCATTTCATTGGCAGTTAGCAAATGTTGGTTGAATTTGAATGTGATTTTCCTACTTGGGACTCCACAGACAGTGTGGACTCTGGAGGCAGACCAAACGAGAGTTCAGATGTGGGTTCTGCAGCCTTGAACAAACCACAGAACCCATCCACCTGCCTTCCTTTTCCACAAGGTAGATGTGAGGGTTCAACTTTATTGATGGGCAAGAGAATCATAGCTTCCTTCCCATTATAGTTGAGGGGAGGGATGTCACACGTTATTACTTCTCTGTTATGCAAAGCTATGGAGAGCTTCCGGAATCTAAGAGGGCTACAGAACCCCCTTTCCTGTTGTGTCATAAGCACAGCTTCTTGTGCCCAGGCCTGTTCCTCATGCCTGCCTTTTATCAGGCCCCCTGCAGCCCAGCAGAGAAGCAGAACAGGGTGCTCACAGGGTGGGGCCGGGTGGCATGGAGGGGGTGGCAGTGGCCGTGGGGGTATCATGTCATTCACCCTTCATGGCCGTGAGTGGTCAAGCACCGGACCTCTGGCTGTATGCCAGCGATAGCACCTTTGCCTTCCAGGCTGGTTCACGGGTGCGCGCCCCCCCCCCCCCGCCGGGCTGGGGTGGCAACTGAAAGCTTGGCCTGTCTTCCGGAATAGACGGTCTGTGGATGGTGCTGATGCTCTGTTTTGGTTTGATTACCTAGGCCCCCTGCAAAATCATTTGGAGAGGGAGACTGTCAGCAAGTGGCAGAGTAAAAACAACAAGGTTGGCAAAAATGTGTGGCTTACCCAATTACTGTGAGTTTTGACAACATTAACTAAAAACCCAGATTAAGGCCAGTAGGTTTTTCTCTGTTTTGTTTTGTTTCTCTTGAGAACTAAAAACAGTAATTTGCTGGTCTACTTGCCTTGTTTTATGTGCGCACCAGTGACCACCCCTAATTAAGAAATCTCTCCTGGCACCAACACTTCCAGCCAAGCAACGGGGTCTGATGAGCCCATGGATTCGCAGCCTAGTGGTCGCCTTTTTGCAAGAAGAATAACCCTTTCTTAGGTGTCTGAGACCACAGGCATAATCGAGCATCAGAAAAAATCTGAGAGAAGAGGGAGCCTGCAGCTGGCACAAGGGTTTGTGGCTGTGGACAGAGGTGGGAGGAGCCCTAGATCCTTCCTTCTTTTTCAGGGCACTTACCACAACTGCAGTGTGACAATGTAGTATTTCAGTCATCATGGCTGTCTTCCTCCGGCAAGATTGGAAGCCCCTCAGAGGCAGGGCCTGCTCTGTCTTGCATCTGTTTCCCCTCCCAAGGCCTGGCATGTGGAATAGCTGTTGTGTGGGTGGGTGTAGTTTCAAGTCTAGCCTCTTTGCCTGCCTCACAGCTGCTGTTTTGCAAGCCGCTGCTCTGTATGTGTCCTCATCTCAAGAATACAAGTCAAACGGATCTTATGTTTGCACCTCCTTCTGTCTCTGGACCCAGTCTGTTCATATTGGTGTATTGAGCTGACTAGCTTCATCCACGTGTGATATCTAGAACTGTGACCAGTACTCCAGGGTGGCGTAACTAGCACAGCATATAACATGACCATCATTTCCAGGGTCTGGATACTCGATTTCCTTTAACTCGTGATTATTTATTATTTCAGACCTAAGAGTAATAGTGTATACCCTGCTTTCTTGATGGGGTTTTTGTGAGAACCAAGTGAAACAATATATATGAAATTACTTTAGAAACTAAAATGTTTTGTATAGCTAAACAGTGGTTGTTATTGCTGGCCCTAAAGTATCTTCCTAAGAAGGAAGTCAAGTTCAGGAGAAGGCACTGAAGACCAAGTATTGTAAACCATGTGTGACTAGCCTTATAAAAGAGAAGCCATTGTCCAAGTTAATGTTTCATTTAAAAAAAAATAGCTGGATATAGATATCAGACAGATAATAATCTCTATTAGGTAGATACACAGATACAAATATAGGTATCTCCTGGGCCCCTGCTGTGCCCATTCTGTAAGGCAGGGTGATTAGCGTTTGGGTGTCAGAAAAGCTATTGATCATTGAGTCGTGAGTCATGGGTTTTAGGTTAGCCTGCCACCACCTCACTGAGGTTATCAGGGACAAGTCATTTAACTTCTCTGCCAACTAAGCATGCCTGCTTTATGAAGCTAAAATAAGATTTGAATATTTTTTAACATTTATTTATTTATTCCAGAGAGAGAGAGAGCACAAGCAGGGGGAGGGGCAGAGGAAGAGGGAGAGGGAGAGAATCCTGAAGCAGACTTCCCACCGAGTGCAGAGCCTGACTGGGGGCTCGATCCCAGGACCCCAAGGTCATGACCCAAGCTGACACCAAGAGTCAGCCGCCCAACCGACTGAGCCACCCAGGTGCCCTAAGAGTAGATTATTTAAATAAGAATAAGAATATTGATAGCACTTCGGGCCCATGGGGTTGATTATATCCCTCAGATACTTTTCTTTCAGATCCCATCCCTCCAGTTACTTCAGTTCTTCCCCACACAACATGGTTTCTATCCCCCACCCCACCCTGAGCACTGTCCTCTGGATATATTTTAGTGTGTCTTGTATCCTTCTTGAAAGAAGCTCGCAAACTTGAATTCAGAATCCTTCATGCTTTTTCTTGCATTCAGACACTACAATTAATACTAAGGTTGATTATTATCAATTTTTATTCTCTCAAACCTAAATATGTTGTTTCCTGTCTCTGGATCCAGAAGGCTCAGGCCGAGTTCGAAAGTTGAAAGTGACTTCTCGTCTTTGTTTGCCTTCTAGCGACAGACATCACACCTCCAGTGCCATCCCTGTTCCAAAGAGACAAAGCTCCATATTTGGAGGCGCCGACGTAGGCTTCTCTGGGGGGATCCCGTCCCCAGACAAAGGACACCGAAAACGGGCCAGCTCAGAGAATGAGAGACTCCAGTACAAAACCCCTCCTCCCAGTTACAACTCCGCGCTCTCCCAGCCCGTGCCCGCCATCCCTTCCATGGGAGAATCGGAGAGGAAGACAACATCTCTGTCCTCCTCCTTGGATACCTCCTTGGACTTCTCCAAAGAAAACAAGAAGAAAGGCGTTGATCTGGGAGACAGGTTAAACGGCGGTCCCACGAGCGCGGACACTGGCCTAGAGCCAGAAGCAGTGCTCTCCGGGCACGCGGCCACCGTCAATGGCACCCTGCTGCCCAGCGAGCGGGCCACCTCGTCCGGCGTCCACCTGCCGGGCGAGTTCCTCCCGGTGCCGGAGCCCGAGCTCTGCTGCGCTGTGGAGCAGGCGGAAGAGGTCATCGGGACGGAGGCCACAGGTTTCACCTCAGGTGACCAGCTGGAAGCCTTCAACTGCATCCCGGTGGACAGCGCCGTGGCGGTGGAGTGTGACGAGCAAGTTCTGGGGGAGTTTGAAGAGTTCTCCCGAAGGATCTATGCACTGAATGAAAACGTGTCCAGCTTCCGCCGGCCACGCAGGAGTTCTGATAAGTGAAGTGAGCAGCCGGCCGGTAGGACCAGGACAGAGGCACCGCCTGAAAGGAGGATGAAGCCGCACTGGTTACCCCTGTGACAATTATGACACAAAAGGAGTATTAATGGAGGATATTCCTCGGAAAACCAGACTCTGTAAATCAAGGAGGGACTCAGGATCATTGTGTATCAGTGGGCCAGACAAAGTTAGATTTTGCTCGCAAGATTTGCTTTTCAGGCCTGACGATTGTTTTAAGGCAAAGGTCACTCTCTAGCTCGAGTCACCTTATAGGTATTTGTCTGCTTTTTAATTTACACTTTGGTGTTATCCTCAGATGGGAGATGATAATATATAAGTAATGTAATAAACTCACTTTTAGTTTCTCATAAGCATTTGCCCTCGCCATAGTTTATAAAGCTTGGGAAGACCAAATAATCCAAGAAAGGTTTTCACCATTTACCGAAAGATCTTTGACCATCCATGAGTTTGACAAATAAGAAGCACAATGGTCTCCTTACACCCAGGCCTCCCTGCCCCTGCCCCCAGGCCCCCCATCTGCTGCCCTGTCTTCACAGTGGATGGGTTGTGCACCCTGAAAACCGAGGACATCAGGTTCACTGGTTCTTGAATGCCATCGCCAAGACCTTGCAGCTCCTCCGCTCGGCCGTACCTTGGTGTAACGCTCAGATTAGAGGCAAACCTCACCTCTGGTAGATCCCAGGGGACGCTCAAGGACCACCACCACCCCCCCACCCGCAGGGTTACAACAGTCAGATGGCATCCAGTCCCCTTTGGGGGCCAGAGTTTCTCTGTGGGCAGAGGCTGCAGTCAAAGACCAGGCATGCTCTCTGGCAACGCACCCGCCAGACAGAAATCCCCGTATGTAAATTCCATGCTAATTTATTAAATTTCAGTTGGAAAGGAAGTTGCTGGCTATGATGTAAAATCTGGCGAGAGTCAGGCTGTCTGATGTGCAGACCGCAAGGCAGTCGGGACAGTTGGACGAAGAGGCTTAGATGAGGTGTAGACACCGTGGGTGTGTGCAGGTGCATTCAGAGTAAATTATGTTCTTGAAGTTCGATTTCATTCCTGGAGCTCAGATCTCATTTGCTATTGCTCTTTACTTTATATACCCAAGGACATTGCCTCAGGGTTGCAAGCTCTTTAAGGAAAATTTATGCATATATCCATGTATTGTATAGAAAAATAAAAACTGAATTTGCTTCACTTGACCCGATTTGTTTTTTCCAGTTTTGAAATTCTTCTCGAACCTGCATCTCCCAGTCACATCATGACAGGGCGAGCCTGACCCAAAACGGTGGCTGTGTCTGCGCTAATGTCGTTGACTTGAGTCGACATGGTTTGCGTCGCAGCACAAACGCCCTCACACACGTACCGTCCGGTAGCTGCGTTTGTCCTGCGCAACCGCCGAACTCCGGGGTCTCGCCATCCTTTTCATATTTTGTCCAAGCGCTCGTGGGCTCCGGTGCTCGTTGACAGCTTCACCGTCGAGCCCAGTAGTTCATGTTGTTATTTTCCACATAAAGAGAACTCACAGAATCCACGCTTGACAGACAGACCCGACCTGCGAGCAATTAAGAGCTTTAACTTGATCTGAAGAAATCCATCTTATTCCACAGAAAGACGTGGAACTCCTCCAAACCTACAGCAGAAGCCATCTGCCGAGTCACCGCTTCTCCGCAGTGCCCTGTCCCTCCTGTGGGAGTCCACGGGGTGGGGGGGGAGAGAGCCGTGGGCTTGGCTGTCCGTCACACGGGGCTGTGTGGGGTCCTCCAGTGAAATTACACCCACCCCCTGCCCCAAAGAAAAAGGTTTTGGAAGGACTGTGTTGGTATTGAACGCTGGGAGCCGCATCACATGTGGCTTAGGTCCACAGATGGGAGTGGACTTCAAACTTCACGCCAAACTTAAAGACCGGGTGCCCTCCAGCCTGGGTCCTGGCACCCCGAGCAGGGGGACCACACGCAGAGCGCCCATAGTTACAATGTTCATCTCAGGTTCCACACAGCCAGACAGCGCCTGGGGCTCGGGGGCTCTGTCAGTCTGTGGACCCCCTGATTCTGGGACCCACAGCTCTGCACCCCCGCGGCACGGAGCCCCACCACCGAATGTCATTAGGTGGCTCAGAACCGGTCACCTACGCATGGGCTGGCCCACACCGTGCTCAGTGACGTAATGCTCTCGACGCCGCCACTTAGGTTTGGGTTCCCCTGGTTTGGGTCTCAGGTTTCCGTTGCGTTTGGTCGGTGCCTCCAGTTTCTGCCTCGCCTTGGGCAGACCCTACAGTGTTACGTGTCTCCAGGAGACACGGGGCTCGACATTTTCCAAAGCTGCGGAATTCGTGCGGCCTCTGTTTAAAGTGGCCAAGGCCAAAATATGGGATGAGTTACTATCTCCTACTCATCTTTTTAATCAGTCTTGTGAATCACTAAAAAAAGGAAAACCTGCGTTGAGGGTCTAAGCTGAAATGAAATTCACTCCTCTCCGTGTCGGCACTGCTAAGAGCCCTTTCCGTTGTCATGTAGCTGAGACACTTTGAACAGCCGGCCAATGTTATCAAGTGAATATTTGATTGTGTTCTCTCTCCACTCCCCCTTACCCACTGTAGAAATTCCAGAGATTTTTTTTTCCTCCTCAGAATATTAGTTTTGGAAGATTGTATCCAGCTATATTTTTTTAGCAGTTCTAATGGTGCCCATTTATCCTGACCTAACCGGTTATTTAAATAATTTTTTAAACCACCACCAATAATAAATGGCATGTGAAACCGATCTGTTGGTAATTGGAAGAAAACTCAGCATCTGTATTTATAAAATAAAATTGATTAGTATTTATTTTGAGAGTAAAAGTGTATGTTATTTCCCTGCCATGTTTGAGTCCCGTCTTCATTGTTTTGAATTTCATGTTGAAGCTGAGTTAACTACGAAAACCTTGTTCGTAAACCATCAGCCAGCCGTTTCACATGTACTGAGCCAGCTCTCTCTCTGTCTGCGAGGGACTGGGCTAAGCAAGGTTAATAGAAAAATTAACAAGCTTTGGTCTCTGCCATGTGCTGTAGGGGTGGAGGGTGGGGGATGGGCGTATGAATGTGTTCGAATTCAGTGTGATCAATTCTGTGATGGAGAGATGTGTAGCCATGGTGTGGAATGCAGAGAAAGCTAGCTGACTCAGGGATCGGGAAAGGTTCGTGGAGGTCATGCGGATGAAAGCTGGATAGGATGAAAGATGTCTATGACATTGCAGGTGGGGGGCACAGCATGGGCAAAGGCCCAGAGGCAAGGCCAGGCCTCGAGTGTTTGCAAAACGGCAAGTTTCCTGTGCGAGGGGCCTGAATGGATGTGAAGAAAGGTGAGGAGAGATTGCAGGGGCTGGGGAAGGCCTTCGGGTGCTGAGACAGTAGATTTAGGCGCTCCTAGCAGGCAGCTGCAAGGCGCCCCTTCCAGGCTGCAAAGCCCAAGAGTCACTCGGTTAGATCGGAGTCGCGGCCGGCCACCAGGTCGGGGCTGGACTCGAGTAGTAGTAACAGACAGACTCTGAACAAGAAGCGCATCCTCGCGCTCTGCTGTTTTCAGGGTAAGTACCGGATACCGGGCTGGGCAGGTGCTGGACGGGTACGGTGCAGCCAGCGTCCGCTCTGCAGAAGCTCGACTCCCAAGGCCCCGACTCAGCCGCTTGGAACCTGTGCCCCTCCTCAAGCCATTGAACTTTTAAGGACCCCCCCCCAATTCTTAATCTAAAACATTGGAGTGAACTCTATCCTTGCCCTGATGTTTGTATGGGGCCTGTGCCATCAACGGTGGTCCCTTTGGTCCAACAGGAGGCCACCGCCTAGTAACAGAGGATGCCCCACACGTGTTATCACCGTTTCCCGTTCTAACACTTGGGCGCAGCCGCCTCAGCGCCTGCTCCGTGGAGTAAAGGTGGTACCCCCGCACCCCCCACAGGGTTGGACATAGCGTTAGAAGAGGTCGGTATTTTTCTGAGAGCCCTTCGTGGTCATTGCAAAGCACCATGCATGCTGGGAGGCGTTAGCGGTTCAGCGAGGATCTCTGGCATCGTGTATGCAGGGGGGGCGGTGGAGGGCGGGGGGATGAAGGGCAGATACTTGATCTGTACACACTGAGAATGTCGGGCCCAAACGGGTCTTTGGGAAAACTAAGCTGGAAACAAATGTCAGGTGTTCCGAGGTGTTTTAGTGGGTGGTAGGGACACAGGGTTGAGACGCGGTCTAGAAGCCTAATGGGCTTCATTTGCCTGTTTTCTAACACCTGGCCGCTGGGCTTGTCCGGGCCCCCGCCCGCCCCTGAGCGCTCTTCACGGCTCCTGGCTGCCTCGCCGCGCGCTGAATTGGTGCGCAGAGCGCTTCATTTTGCTCGAAGAAGATAGAAACTTTGTCTTTTTTTTCCCCTCCCAGCGCATCTAATTACAGTTTTGTAGGTAGACAGCTCAGCCTTGTGGATTTTACATGCATAAAAAGCTCACGTCTATAAAATAGTTCCACACATTTTGGAGGCCGGCAATGTCAGCAATCCAGAAAAAGAATGGTCTGGAGTCTGGATAAAAGTGACAAAGGCTGCCAGCTGGTGAGGCAGCTGTAGCCAGCCGAGCCCGGGGACAGAATTCCAAGCGGGGCGGTGGCAGGCGTGGATCCCGTCGGGTTTGTGCAAGACGTGATTGGAATCAGCTCTTCTCAGTCCCTCTTCATTACAGGCAGCAAATGAGAAGGCATGGAGGGTGCGAGTGGACAGAAATACTGGATAACCTGACTCTTCAGAAGGGGATACGAGCAGGAAGGAAGCAGTCTGGGCATGGGCGTGAGGAGCCCTCTGCCTGACAGATCCCACCCAGCCCGCCGCTCCCCGGCTGTGTGACCCGAACAAGGCCCTTGACTTCTCTGAGCCCGTGTGCTCCTCCGAGAGTGAAGCCAGCCCTTGCTCAGCCTTTCCCTTGTGCCCGGATAGAGATTCTTTTTGCCTTAAGAACAAAGTGATATTCATTCTTCAAAACCTGCGTCAGCTGGCCTTGGACTCAGAGCGTGGCAGAAAAGGAGAGGACCCTCACCTGTCCCTCTCTGCCTGTCGTGAAGAACTTGGGGCCAAACCATTTAACAGCCTACATCTGCTCGGGGACTTGTATGTAGCAGAATGGCCACCACGCTGCCATCTACCCAAGATCCTTGGCACAAGGGCCTGTGAAATAACAAAAATTAATAAAACAGCTAGCTTAAAAAATTCAGCTAGAATGACTTTTACCATTCCTAAAGACAGCCCTCTGTCATCAGAAGAAGGATAAATTAATTTTAGTTTGATAGGAAAATGCATAAAATATTTTAAGGGAATATATTATTCTAAAGGGTTGAAGTAAGCTTTGATATTTTAAGGGATAAACTCGTTCTCAAAATTTTACTTGCAAAAAATGTTTACTTCTCTTACAGGGAACAACTTATTCCTCAAAGAAACCGGCATCACTTCGTTTCCACAGATTTCTTGCTCTGTGGGCGAGGGCCTTGGCCACACCTTGTTACTGTGATGGGCGGAGACCCTCACCCCAGGCTACCTTTCATGCGCATGGTATGGGAACTTTTGCTCTTGCAGTAGAGGTCTCTAAAGCTTGCTGACCTCGAGACCGGACCCTTTGCTTCCAGAAACCTGCCAGTGGCCTTGACTGCTCTGCCCCCAGCCCCGTCTAAGTGCTTTGGTGGCGCACAGCGGGCGCTCATGAAGCTGGGGGGATGGGAGAACGAGACCAAGCATAGACGCAAGGATGTTGTAACTCCCCTGTGCCTGTCTCTGGTCCCTTGGGAGCTCTGTGGGTCCCAGCGTGCCCAGAGGCGGCCTCAAAAATCACTGGCGACCTTTAGAGGCAGAACTGTCCACGGATTAGCTGAGACTCTGGAGCTGGGCTTTTGTAAACGGTAAAAAGAGGTGCATGTCTGAGGGATTATCACGGATTTTCAGTAAACACCCTGAGCGGGACTGAGCCTCCAGTAGCTGGGAAACCAGTGCAGGGGCTGCGTGTCTGCTTACCGGCAGTGCGGACGGAGCCTGCTTTCTCTCCCTAGCGATGCAGGGACTCCTCAAACGTGCCATGTCCTTCTGTCCCGCCTCAGTCGCTCACATGATAGCATTTGACACTGAGGACAGCCGTGGGAAGATGGGGGCCATGCATTACCATCACCGGCTGACCAGGAAGCCCACAGAAGCCAAGTGACCTGCCCTAAATCACGCAGATCCCAGAGCCATACTGGGGCCAAAGCAAACCCTGACCTGCCCCCGGAGCCTCTTCTGCACCCTGAGCCTTATCAAGGCCCCGTATGTAGCCTGCTCCCTCTGCCCGCCCCTCCCAACGTCCTGCCAGCTACAGGTAGCTCTTCCCCATTCAGGAGCCCCTTGCTAAGAAGGACGAGCCAATCGGGAGGACGTTCCTGCCCGAGGAGTGGAAAAAGCGCCTCACGAGCATTGTGCCATGAGGCAGATTGCCGCTCTCCAGGGAATAACAGCAGCGTGGTGTAACGGTCAGAGCTCAGGAGTTCAGCCATGGGGAGCGTGACTCACAGACATGTAAGATCCAGGGAGCCAGGGGGTCAGGAGAGGCTTCTTTGAGGACGCACCTGAGCTGCGTCCAACAGGTATGTCAAGGGGATAGAATGGGGGCAGGGCTATGAGCCAGGGCAAGAAGCTGGAGAAATTGCCAGGGCCCTGTACTTCTCCGTCCGTGCCGCAAGGAGTTACTGTCCGCACCCTGCACGCAGGGAGGAACAGCGAGGGAGCCAGCGGCAGTGGCAGTGAGAGTGGAGACAGCAAGTGTAGACAGCCCTCCCAAGAAGTTCACCTGTAAACAAATGGAGAGAAACAGGGCGGAAGCTGGAGAGGAATGTGAGGTCGAGGGCAGCTTTCCTGTAAGTGCTGATGGGAAGCAGACAGCGGGCAGTAGCGGGGAGCAGGCGAAGGTTCAGGAAGAAGACAGAGCAATCAAAGGGCAAGGTCTCAGAGCAAATGGGCCGAGGTTGGGGAGAGGGGAGCCCCCGGGGATGGCGCAGACATTACCTGGGTCAGAGGAGGACGGGAGGAAGGCAGGGAGGGCAGGACTGGACTAGAGCGTCGTTCTGCAGAGGGTGGGAGCTGCGGTTTTCCCGCCTAGCCCCAATGCGGGACGCCTGGAACGGAGGCCTGACCGGATGACTGTCCCAGGGTACAGGCGGGTGGCAGGGGCTTTCCAGCCCTTTGAGGGCAATCCCTGAGGTTCAGGGGCGAGGATTGGCTGGATCCCCAGGGAGGGAGTAGCCCGTGGCTGGGGTCTCTGTCTGGAGAGTCACCTGCAGTCACCTCTTCCCTGGTGGCCTTCAGCCGCCCTCCACACTCCCTAGACACAGCTCGAACCCTCCAGAACTGTTACCTACAGGAAAGAGACAGACGCTACTTACTTCCGCCAGATGGATTGCACTCGCTAGGTAACCGAGTCGCTGATGATGGGAAAATTCTCTTACTGAAATATTCCAAGTAAAAAGCTCCAGAAGGGATAATAGAACTAAACTAGAACCACGATGCAACTCCTATGAATCTGATGAGTCTAAGACAATGACAGGCGGTGACTGCTCGTGTCACAGAGAGAGCCAGGCATTGACGTCTCCTGACGGAACACCACCACACCCATGAAGTACTCTGGGCAAAAGTTGGACCCTGAATACGGTCGAAGCTCTCTCTGTGATGTCCCATCCCACAGACGCTGGCCCTGCACGGCCACTAAGCAATTGCAAAGTGGCTAGTTCAAACTGAGATGCTCTGGGAGTGTAAAATACACCCTGAATTTCAGAGATGTGATACAGAAATAGAATGTTTATTTTATATGAACTTTCATATTGATTGCATGTTCGAATGATAATATTTTGCATATACTGACTTAAGTAAAATACAACTCATTTCATCTGTTTCTTTCCCTTCTTAAAATGTGACCACTAGGAAATTTAAAAGCACACATGTAACTTGCATTTGTGGCTCCCTTTGTATTGCACAGAACAGCCCTGGCTCTAACCACTAGTTTATAGGAAACTCAGAGAGCAGACGAGCATGCTAGCAGCTGGAAAATGCAATCAGCAAAACCTAGACGGTGGGGAACCCGACAGGACCAACAACCTGCTTTCTCCGACATACGGTAAGAAAGAACAGAAATGAGGAGGGGAAGACCTATTAAAAAGAGACTCAATATCTTTGAGGCATAGCAGTCAATCCTGTGATGAACCTGGTTTTGTCCCTATACATGGAACAAACTGGAAAAAAAAAAAGCAACAATCAAAATGGAAATACTGACTACATAGGTGATTGTCTTAAGGACTTGTTATTTTTTTAGTTGTGATAATAGTGAGAAAAAAAATAGTATAAGAGTTTATTTTAAAGGCCGTTATCCCTTAGCGATGCGTACTGAAATATGCAGGTGAAATGCGGGTACTGGGACTGAGGGCGCGGTGTGTAGTGGGGTATAGATGATGCAGGAGTGGCCGTGGGTGAGAGCGGAGAGGTAACTGGGGGCCCCTAACTCCCCCCAGTGCCTCCTGGCCTGCACCCTGCCCTCCAACCACTTGGACGCTTGTCATTCCCAGAATCCCCCTGCTCCTGCAGCTCCCAGAGCCTAGAATGTCTTTCCCATCGCCCACAGCAAACTTCTGTTCATCCTAGAAGCCAGGGGTCAGCCATTCTTCATTGAAGTCCTCCCTGCCCTCTGCCCGTGTCCATCCCCACCTCCAGCTCAACAGATAGGCCACCCTCCTTTGTGCTCCTCCCCCATCTGGGCGTCCTCCCACCACAGCCCTTGGTACATTTTCTCTAGGTGTGTGACTCCCGGTCTGTCACCTCCAGGAGGCCGTGAGCTCCCTGAGGACAGGCACTTTGAACTAGTGCCCAGGAAGATTTGCCCAATCAGTGTCCGTGTGCAGAGTGCCCATTGTACAGATGAAGCAGTCGAGGTGCAGAGAAGTCAGTGTCATAGCCAAGTCCCAGAGCCAAAACGTGAGAGAGCTAGAACCTGACCCCAGAACCTTTGAGTCCTGTCTCTGCATTCCATCAGAGCCCCAGGCCACAGTTCCCTCCGTGCAGTCATTCATTCGTTTAGCATTGATTGGGCGCCCCCTGTTGGTCGGGCACTGGCCAAACAAGTCGTGGGGCCAGGACTATGAAGAAAGCCCACAGGTGACCCTTGGAGTATCCCGCGGAGGAGCCACTTTGCCCTGGGATCTCAGCAAGCTCATTGCTGAAGTGAAAGTTAAACAGATTCGAAGCCATGGAGAACCCATTCCAGCCATCGGAACAGCACATGCGAAGCTTTGGACTAGAAAGGAGCCTAGCACGTGTGAAGGACTCTGGGGTGACCATGGGGCTAGAGGACAGGGACGAGCCAGGGCGCTGGAGAGATGCACAGCGGCCAGGCCACAGACAAAACCCTCCCCCTACCAGGATTGTTTCTTCCAGTTACGTTTTGTCGTCTTGATGATTTTTTAAAATAGAAGGCCATCCTGACCGCTCTGGCCGGCCCCTGCCTCTGTGTGGGCCGTCCCACCGGCCCGAGGAATTCTCCTGCAGGTGGCAGGTCCCGATATGCAGCCACAGCCCAGCTGTGCAGAAATGTGGCTTGATTCCCCCTAACTGCTCTTCACCCAAGCTCATTACGGCCTCCCAGCTGGCGCAGAAAGCGCCTGACCTTGCCACTGGAGGCAACTCGGTGATTTATGGTTAAAACTTAACCTCTTTGGGGTAAGTGTTCAAATTCCCAAATCCTCCCTGATTCCGCCGTTCACCCCCTCTGGCCCAGGTCAGGGCCTTCTGGCCTGCCCGTGGTGTGGCTCATTCCAGTGTTTGCTGCTGGCCTCCAGGCTTAGGTTCTTCTGCGGTTCTCGTCTCTGGGTCCTTAGACCCTGTGTCAGTCTTCCCCTGGCCCAGACCGTCTTGTCTCTGCTCACCTCCCTTGGGGACTCAGGCCCCCTGCCCCCTTTGTCTCGCTGCCCTGAGGCTGCCCTCAGGCCCACCTGCCTAGACTTTCCCCTCTACTAGGTGGCTGCCAGGCACCCCGAAGAACATGGCCCTTCTGTGAAGGCTCGCCTAGGTCTTCCTGGCAGAGTCGAGACAGCTAGGCCCCAAACCTATCTCCTGTTTAGACGCTGGCTGGGGGCAGGGACGGAGGGATGGGCTCCTCTCAGGCTCTACCAGTCTTTTGACTTTGGGGTCTCGCTTTGCCCCTTCCAGATAGCACGCCCCGAGGCTCTTCCAAATTTCACTTCCTTTTTTGGAGGTGGGGAAACATTTCTACAGCATCACCAGCCTGCAGTCTTCTCCCCTCTGTGGCTTGTTTTTTTTTTTTTTTAATTTTTAATTTTATTTTTATGGCTGAACGCTCAAAGTTCTCCAGGCTCCAGGCTTGTCTGGTCAGAGCTCACAAATCCTTTTCTTGCTCCACAAAGCCTGGCCTTGCAATGAAAGCCTGGCTTTTGAGACATTCGGCACTTCAATTCCCTTTATTGTGTTGGACGGTATCCACTCTCTGCCCCGGAGGCAAGCAAAGGGGTCAAAGGAATGACAAACACCTCGCTGAGCGCTCCGCTGCTCTCGCTGCCATTGAGCAGGGACGACGGAGGCCAACTGGACAAGCAACGAAGCAGTCCTGCTGAGTGAAGTCCAAATGACGTCAGGGCCTGTGGCCCCAAGGAATCCCAGCAGTTCGGAGGCAGAGAACAGTGGGAGAAGTGAGGCGTCACTGGTGTAGGGACACATTAAAGGCTGAAGAACTTGCTAGTGCGTCCAGGCAGGGCCAGTCACACGACGGCGGTGACGCAGCTTTGGCAAAACATCGTCCGTCACATTAGATTCACGTTGCTAATACGAATTTAATTGGCTTTGTAGTTTTATGTGGTCTTAATTTGAAAACTTGTTTTGGTTTTTCGTGGTAGGAGAGCTATAAACATTAGCTGATATTTGGCTTTTTGTTTGTCAAATGTTCTTGAGAGTAAAAACGGAAGGGTGGAATGGTCTATACTGGATAACCTTTCCTTGCCGTTGTTCACCAGCCCCCCCCCCACCCCGCCCCCAAACGAAACCAAACAGGATCCTGGAGGAAATGGCAGGAGTCTTTACTTCGGGGTTGGGCCACACCTGCCCATCCCTGAGACTGGAGAGGGACAGGCTGTAGGGAAGGCTGCATTCACCTGCCCCCAACCTTGGCCTTTGTTCTAGATCCTTGAGTGTCCTCTGTGGCCAACACCTCTGTTCCAAAGGCTCTCCCCGTCCTACCATCTCCCTGGATGACTTTAATTCCTGCGTTCCCCTCCCTTTTGGGGTTTCGCTTTTTCTTCCCCTCAGCCTCTGGAAGGCCTGGGCAGACGGAGAGGAACCCGCGGCTCCCCTGGCAGAACACCACCGGACAGCCCGATCATCTGCAGGGCCTAGATGCAGCCGCTCCTAGCATCGTTGTGCCAGAAGAGTTTCTGTCTCTCGCTTCACCTTGGCCACGTTCCCAAATGCTCCTTTTGATTTCTGGCTTCAGTGGATGCCAGGCCTCGGGGAGGGGTGGAAAGGGAAGGAAGAGATCCTACGCTGGCACAGACTTGTTGAGACAGTATCTTTTTTTTTTTTATCAAAAATAAAAATAAGTTTTGAACCTTGGGGGATCTACAGGAATTTTTAACCTTAAAAGAGTCTGTACGTTATTTTGTATATGGTGTCACAGGTCTTACTAGGGACTCTGTACTTTACCTTAGGGTAGTGGGAAACCTTTGAAGGGTCTTAAGCATGAGGAGTGACGTGCCCTAGTATATGTCTTAAAAGGAATGCACTGGGAGAAACTTCTGGTCATGGCAGCAGTGTGAAGTGAATGCACGAAACTTCCTGATGATAGCAATGATGAAATCTGGACAAAATTTAAAAACGAAACAAAACAACCATTGAAAAGCCCTGGGAAGTCTCTCAAAACAGAGAGAAGCCAGAGAAAAGTTTCCTCTTAAAAAGCAGCCACTGGACTATGCAAGAATCGCGACAGTGCTCCCCAAACTCCGCCACCATAGTGCACGGAACAACACAGCCTTGCCTCCTCCGGTCGCAGAGAGTAGAGTTCAGAACTTTAGGAGCAGCTGGAAATTCAAAGGGGAAATTCTGGAAGTGAGAGAATTGCAGAAGGTATAAGACCCAAAATCTGAGCCTAAACACTGTCCCATCTTTAGCCCAGTGCAAGAGGGCCTTATGGAAAAATGGGCAGGGACCAGAGAGGAAACGACCCTTGAAAGACAGAGCTACACTAGGCCGGGAAGATGTGCGAATACGTCGCTTTTAAGAAACAGTGGATTTTCCCAACCTGTGTGCAATGCAGGTAACAGAAAGCTAAGGCCTTGCTGGCCTGAGGTGTCAGAGGACAGAATCCAAGACTGGCAGAATGGCTGGAAATTCAGGGGACAATGCACAGAAACAAGGGAACCACCAAAAAGTGAGCACCCAAATCTGAATATAAACTGCCCCCGTCCTTGGGTGATCGCCAACTCTAGAGGTGCAGGGACAAGACCCCTGAGAGTCAGAAGTTAAAAAAAAAAAAAAAAAGCAGCAGCAGCACATGGAACTTGTAACAGAGCTACGTTACTGCACACTGGAGAGGGGACAAGAGTCTGAATCGAGGCAATTTAACTGCTCACCAGAATCAACACCAATGGTTACCAGAAGAGCACAACAGAACCCAGAATTACTACAGCATCTAGTTTTCAGACTGCGGAGAAACAGGAAAATGTGACCCATACTCAGGGAAAACAAAACAAAACAAAACAAAAGGCAAACAAGCAGCCAAATAGGACACAGATGTTGGATTTAGCAAAGATTTCAAAGCAGCTTTTATACCTAGGGTAAAAGGAAAATATGTTCAAAGATTCATTTTTTTTTAAGATTTTATTTATTTTTGTGAGAGAGAGAGAGTGAGCGCACAAGCAGGGAGGAAGGGCAGAGGGAGAAACAGACTCCCTAAGCAGGGAGCCTGATGCAGGACTCAATCCCAGGACCCTGGAATGATGACCTGAGCCGAAGGCAGAAGCTTAACCGACGGAGCCACCCAGGTGCCCATGTTCAAAGATTTAAAGGAAAAAATGGTCTTAATGAGTGAGGAGAAAGGGAATCTCAACAGAGAAATGGAAATTATATGTGTGTGTGTATATATATATATATATATATATATATATATATATATATATATATATATATATATATAACTACATGGAAATTCTAAAACTGAAAAGTACAATCATTGAGATGAAAAATTCACTGGCTGAGCTCAACAATAGATTGGAGATGGCCGTGAAGAAAAATCATGGATCCTGAAGACAGATGACTAGAGATCAGTCAGTCTGAGAAAGAAAAAAATTGAAGAAGAATGAATAGACCTTTGGAAACTTGAGGGATATCATGAGGTCTAAACTCTGTAATTGGAATGCCAGAAGGAAAGGAGAGAGAGATAAAATGGCAGGAAAATGTATTTGAATACATACTGGCCAAAAACTCCCCAAATTTGGTGAAAAACTAACTCTAAGAGCTAAAAATCTCAACAAATCCCAAGGAGAGAAACACAAAGAAAATCACTTTCAGGCACATAAGTCAAACTGATGAGGGGCACCGTGGTGGCTCAATTGGTTATGTCTCTGACTTTGGCTCAGGTCACGATCTTGGGGTCCTGGGATCAAGCCCCATGTCAAGCCCCAAGTCAGACTCTGTGCTTAGTGGGGAGTCTGTTTCTCCCTCTCCTTTTCCCTCTACCCATCCCCTTACTTGTGCATGCTCTCTCTCTCTCTCAATCTCTCAAATAAATAAAATCTAAAAAAAGTCAAACTGATGAAAGCCAAAGTTAAGGAGAAAATCTTGGAGGCAGTCAGAACAAAAAGATACCTTGTATACAGAACAGTGATATAATTAGTGATCCATTTCTCTTCAGAAACAGTAGATGTTAGAAGATAATGAAACATCACCTTCAAAGGGCTGAAAGAAAAAACTGTCACAGATAATTCTATATTTAGCAAACCAACCTCCAAAAAGGAAGATAAAATAAGACATTTTAAGGTAAATAAATAAGGAGATAATTTATGACCAGGAGTTCTTCATGACCGGAAATGCTAAAGAAAATTCTTCAGGCTAAAGGGAACTCAGATCTACAGTAAGGAAAGAAGAGAACTGGAATTGATAAATTAAGACCCAGATAAATATGTGGGTCAATGAAAAGATTGCGTATATATTTGGGGGCTTATGAAGTGGGCACATATAATTGATAACAATAGCATTAAGGAGAGTGGGGAAGAAATAGAAATATATAATTGCAACATTCCTAAATTAAGTAATTCATTAACTCCAAGTAGACCCTGATAAAGATATGTATATGTATACATATTATGTTCATAGGAATATAATAAAGATGCATTTCGTGATCTGTAGAGCAACCACTAAAAGTTACGCAAAGAGATATGGCTAGAAAGCCACTAAAAATGGAATAAAATGGGATACCAAAAAATATCTGGTTAACTCAACAGAAGGCCAGAAAGGAGGAACTAAGGAACAAAACCCACAAAGGACATACAGCAAAGTGACGGACTAAAAGTATTTCTTTTTTTTCTTTTTTGAAGCTTAATTTATTTATTTAAGAGAGAGCATGCAGGGGGATGGGGGGCACAGAGGGAGAGAGAGGGAGAAAATCTCAAGCAGACTTCCCAATGAGCACGGAGCCCAACGCGGGGCTTGATCCCAGGACCCTGAGATCATGACCTGAGCCAAAATCAGGAGTTGGATGCTCAACCGACTGAGCCGTCCAGGCGCCCCTAAAAGAAAAGCATTTCGATCATTACAGTAAATACAAACGGAACAAATATTCCAATCAAAAGGCAGAGATTGTCAGACCGAATTAAAAAAAAAAAAAAAGCAAGAACAAATTCCATGCCTCCTAAAAAAGACACGCTTTAAATATAAAGACACAAACAGACTGGGGGGAAAAGGATGGAATGAAATAGACCACACTAATGGTAAGCATGAGACAGCTGGAGTGGCTCTATTAATATCAGATAAAGTAGACTGGAAAAAGAAGATATCACCAGGCATGAAGAAATACATTCCAGAATGACAATAAAAAGCTCAACATACTGAGAAACATAAGAATTATAAAAGTACATTTTAAATGGATGAGGTTTATTGCATGTAATTATGCCTCAATAAGGTGGATTTTTTGCAAAGCAATCCCCACCAAAATAACACCAGCATTTTTCACACAGCTGGAACACACAATTCTAAAATCTGTATGGAACCAGAAAAGACCCCAAATAGCCAAGGTAATGTTGAAAAAGAAAAGCAAAGCTGGAGGCATCACATTTCCAGACTTCAAGCCCTATTACAAAGCTGTGATCATCAAGGCGGTATGGCACTGGCACAAAAACAGACACACAGATCAATGGAACAGAATAGAGAACCCAGAAGTGGACCCTCAACTCTATGGTCAACTCATCTTTGACAAAGCAGGAAAGTATATCCAACAGGAAAAAGACAGTCTCTTCAACAAATGGTGCTGGGAACATTGGACAGCCACAAGCAGAGAATGAAACTAAACCACTTTCTTACACCTACACAAAAATAAATTCAAAATGGTTGAAAGACCTCAATGTGAGACAGGAATCCATCAAAATCCTAGAGGAGAACACAGGCAGCAGCCTCTTTGACCTCAGCTGCAGCGACGTCTTCCTAAACACGTTTCCAGAGGCAAGGGAAATGGAAGCAAAAATGAACTATTGGGACTTCATCGGGATACAAAGCTTCTGTACAGCAAAGGAAACAGTCGACAAAACTAAAAGGCAACCTACGGAATGGGAGAAGATATTTGCAAATGACATTATCAGATAAAGGGCTAGTATCCAAGACCTATAAAGAACTTCTCAAACTCAACACCCAAAAAACAAAAATCCAGTCAACAAATGGGCAGAAGACCTGAACAGACATTTCTCCAGAGAAGACATCCGAATGGCCAACAGACACATGAAAAAATGCTCAACATCCCTCGGCATCAGGGAAACACAAATCAAAACCACAATGAGATACCACCTCACACCTGTCAGAATGGCTAAAATCAACCACTTAGGAAACGACAGATGTTGGCGAGGATGTGGAGAAAGGGGAACCCTCTTACAGCGTTGGTGGGAATCCAAACTGGTGCAGCCACTCTGGAAAACAGTATGAAACTTCCCCCAAAAGTTAAAAATAGAGCTACCCTATGACCCAGCAATTGCACTACTAGGTATTTACCCAAAGAATACAAACACAGTGATTTGAAGGGGCACCTGCACCCCAATGTTCATAGCAGCAGTGTCCACAATAGCCAAACTATGGAAAGAGCCCAGATGTCCATCAACAGATAAATAGATAAAGAAAATGTGGTATATACATCTATATATAGCTAGCTAGCTAGATGATAGATAGATAGATGATAGATAGATAGATGATAGATATAGCTATATATAGATATAGATATTACTCAGTCACCAAAAAGAATGAAAACTTACCATTTGCAACAACGTGAGTGGAGCTGGAGGGCATTATGCTAAGTGAAATAAGTCAGAGAAAGACAAATACCATATGATCTCACTGATATGTGGAATTTAAGAAACAAAACAGAGGAACATAGGGAAGCGAAGGAAAAATAAAATAAGATGAAAACAGAGAGGGAAACAAACCATAAGAGACTCTTAGTCATAGGAAACAAACTGACGGTTGCTGGAGGGGAGGGGGGTCGGGGGATGGGTAACTGGGTGATGGAAATTAAGGAGGGCACATGATGGAACGAGCACTGGGTGTTATATGCAACTGATGAATCACTAAATTCCATCCCTGAAACTAACAATACACTGTATGTTTGAATTTAAATTAAAAAAAAAAAAAAAAGCACCGTGGATACTGAGGGTGGAAGGACAGAAGGGTAACTTGGGCCGGAATGGAAGCAGAATGGGGGCCATAATGCAAACAAGAGGAAAGGCAGGTTGATGGGGGGTGGAGGGGAAGCTGATTCAGACTTAGACATGATCTGTTTGAGGAGCCCGCCCGACTGACTCCGGGGGGTAGAGGTCCGTAGGTGCTGCGTGTGCAGACGAGAGGTCACTGGCTAGTCAGAGAGAGACTACAGAGTGCAAGGAGTGGGTTCAGACTGAGCTCTGGGGTTCGTTTTGAGGTGGGAGAAAGAAGAGGAAAGGAACCCTCAAAGGAGACTGGCCAGAGGAAATGGCCAGAAAGGTAGGAGGGAGGCAGGGAGTCCAGAGGAAAGGGGGCTCTACGAAAGGAGGTGTGGCCAGCGGTGGTGAAGGTCGCTGCCAAGTCAGGTCTGAGCCTGGGCTGGGGGAGGCGAGGGCTGCGGGCCCCATGTGGGGGAGGGGGGCAGTTCAGGGAGGGATGAAGGGAGGGTTGTTGTGGCTGCGCATTCTGCCCTGGGCCAGGCGTGCTAGGTCCTTGGCTCGCAGTGAGGCCGCCACCTCGTCCCCTCCGGCTGCCAGCGCTCCTGCGTGGGAGCTCCTGGACTTCGGGTGGGGGCAGGGGACACCTCCGAAAGGAGCCGTGTTTGCCCCGGGCTGTGCAGGGGGTGGAGGAGCAAGGGTTTCCCAGGTGGTGAAGGGAGGTTGCGTGGGTTCTGCTGCTCCGAGGGGTGGAGGTCGCGAGGAGGCAGAGGTCCCTCCACCCCGGTGTCTCACAGCTGTGACCGGCCAGGGCGCGATGAGCTTCCTGGAGCGGGGCTGCGCACTGTGGCGGGGGGTGGGGGGCTGAGCACCCGTGAGCAGGGGGCTCAGGGGGCAGGACCCTGAGAGACAGCCGGGTCCTGGGACACGCAGGCTGCCCTCCTGGGGCTTTCCGGGGCACACGCAGCCCAGTGGCACAGGCCTGGCGGCCTCCTCCGAAGCCCTGTCCTCCCGCCGGCCTAGCCGCTACCTGCTAGGGGGAGAGGGGGTTCTGGGACTGGGAAGGTGTTCGGGACAGAGGTTCCAAGAGGACAGGCGAGGCTGCGGGACGCCGGGGTCTGGGACAGCCCCTGCTTGCGGTCACAGCAGAGACAGTGCACTAGAGAGGTCATGAGCGAGATCTCTGAGGCCGGCCGGGAGCAGGTGGAGTTTGGCAGCCTGGGGCTTGGGCGGTGTGGACGGCCCTTGCTAAGAGACAGTCACGCCTGCCATTGCAGCCGGGGCAGCCAGGCTTCGCTGGGCGACATGAGGCCGTGTACTCACCGGGTCCCCGCAGTTGGGTTACGCAAAACATGCAGCCTGATACGCAGATGTTTTTGCTGTTTGTGCTAATGCTGCAGGTTTGCCCAGACCACAGGACTTCTAATCAATTGTATTTTGCGGGATTGTCATTGGAGAAAAGAAAACATGAATACGGTGCTTTATAGTTAAAGCTGATGCCTTATTAAGTGTATCCTGCACAGAAGAAAGCTTTTCTTCTGGGGATGCACAAATGAGAAACCAGTCTCCCACTTGCAATCTTCCACATCTGATGAGCGGCGGAATTTTCCACAGACTATCGGCTGGCCGTGCCCATCTCAACTATCCTTCCCCACGTGCTGGCAGCACCAGGGTCTGTAGGACCGGCTGATGTCATAACATGACCTGTGGCCCCGCACCTTGGGGTCGCGATGCCGGACGAGCGTGTGCAGGAGGCAGGGAGAGTATTTCTAGAAGCCAATCCACGCCAGGATGGCCAGCACTAAGAACTACATGCAAGGGACCGCGGCCACGCATGGGTATAGATACCCCCAGAAACCCAAATGAAACTCAAACTCCACTCAACTTGCCCTTAGTCAGAGTCCAAAAATATCGAGCTGCCGCGGAACAGGCCATGCGGGGAAAGTCACAGCGGAAGGAGACAGAGATCTTACCCAATTGGCGTTCAAACATTCTGTTTCGGTTGGTTGCACAAAACCATATAATCATATGAACACGTTGTCAGCCTCTACCCTCTTACCATCGCCTCCAGCCTGGACAGAAACGCAGAAGAGTGAGGGACCTGAAGCTCGAGCTTCGTCAGCCTCTCAGGAAACCCGCTGCAGCTGAGTCCTACCCTGTCTCTCCCCGCTCAGCATCCTTCCGTGGCTCCCCATTGCCCTCAGGGAAAAGCTGGGCATTTCCCAGCGGGCTGCAGTCTGGACTAGCTCAGGCTCCAGGGGTTGCAAATAGTTCCCGATTTGTGGGAAAGGCCTCCCTGTCCTGCCTGGCACGTGGTCGGGGCTCCAGCGCCGCAGGAGGCAGAGGGCGGACAGCACAGAGGTTAGCAGGGGCCGGGGCGTGAGGGGCAGCAGCGGGGCAGAGAGCCTGAGCAAGGAAGGTGTTTAAGCAGGAGACAGACCTGGGGTCTGGCCCTCGTGGCCCACATTCCCACTGTCCCCTGAGCGGCGGCCCCATGCTCAGGGGAATGGCTGTGTCTATCTCCCACAGAGGCATACAGCCGGCTCAAGCCAGGCCTGCACAGGGCCTGCCTGGGCGCTGAACGGCTGAATTCTGGTCCTGGCTGGGCCTTTAGTCCCCTGTGTTGATCCTCCCTGGACCTGGCTGTCTTGTCTCCTAAGTAGGTTGACATTTCCTGCCCTGTTAGCAGTTCTGGGCTCCTGGGAGCTCAGAGGCAGAGGACACAGAAGACTTGGGGGAGGCCGCCTGCTGCCAAGCTGGGCCTTTCCTAGTTTCCTTGTCTGCCACGGGGAGAATCTGGCCCTCCTATCCTTCCTCCCAGGGCCAAGGGAGTGGATGTGAAGGCCTTTTGTAAACTGTGAAGCATGAGACCCATGAAGTATCATTACTGAGGGGGGAAGTGGAAACACTTCTCTGGACCTGCTCTCCAGTCATGCTTGGACTGTAGGATTTTTCTGGATCCTGCCTGTTCCTTATTCAGTCACTCACGCATCCATCTCTCCATTTAGCAGCCACCAACCCCTGTCCCCGGGGCTGCAGGGAGAGCCTGGATGGCATCACCCCGAGCCAGCCTCGTGCCCCTGCCAGGCACAGGCCCTGTAAGCCCTCAGACCCCCTTAGAGATGACCGGGGTTCCCCAGCTCCCCTTTCCAGAGGCCGGAGGGAACCTAGGATGACCTGACCAGTTCCAGACCTCAATGTCTGGAACTCCCCACCCCCCACGCTGATCTCTGACCCTGCCCCGAGCCAGTTCGGGTTTCTCAAGCTTGGAGAGGGTCCAGCGGGATGGGGGCCAGGCCGCCTCCCAGGCTGAGAGCAACACGGTCCCTGCCCAAGAGCACAGGCTCGGGCCCAGGCAGGGGTGCAGGGCAAGGGGGTTGGGGGGAGGCAGGGGCTGGTGAGGCCCAGCCCGCTGCTCTCCGGCACATGATATTATCTCTGGCCTTGGCCAGCTCTCAGAGCAGGATGTGGCTTTCAACACCTCTCTCCCCTCGGAGGGGCTCAGGGCTCTTTGAGTTTCTCACGACGTGGATTGAGAGCCCCCCCCAGCAAGGCCAACCCACCCCAGAGGCGGCCAGTCCTCAGATCGTCACAACCCCCGATGCGGGAGGGGGAAGGGCCCTGGTGCATGAGAGGAGGAGATCACAGGAATGGCTCCCCAGAGCATCTCCCCCATCCCCTCCCCCTGTCGTCCATAATCCAGGGCGCCTGTTCAAGGAATTCTCCACCCTTGTGTTAGTGATTTATTTAGACTCGGCTCATCCCGCCCGCCGGCGGGTGACAGACCCCCTCCCCACCCCCGTGCCCCCACAGCCACGTCCCTGGGGCCGTTTTCCATCTCTAGCACGGCAGGCCTGGCCCTGCTCCAGACTGCTCCAGATGGCTCTGCTGGACATTGCGGGCTTTCAGGGGACCCTGGAATCTCACTTCTGGGGGCCCAGCCAACCCCCTAATATTCTGTGGACCCTCCTCCTCGATCCTGCTGGGCCCCTCCTTCCCAACCAGGGAGGTGACAGGTGACTTTTAAGAGCAAGAAGCAGCCTTCTGGATCCTTCAGCGCAATCTCCCCATTGAACAGATGGACAGCCAGAGACCAAGAGGGGAAGGCCAGGAGGCAGTGGGGAGGCCCCAGCCCCTATCTGACGAAAAGGCTTTTAAGATTATTAAGGACACCCCCCCACACACACACAGGACCTCATCTGACCTGCACTTCAACTCTCATATAGAAAGAGGCAACGTCCCCACTTTACACGCTAAGGAGGGCTGACCCCGGGAGCGTGGCTGGACTAGAGCACAAGTTTGAGGCCATCTCTCTCCTTCTCTCTGTCTCATTCAGGGCCTCCAGCTCCCAGGCCGGGTCAAGTGCCTGGTGACCAAAGCCCAGCCTGCATCAGAGCTCTGCTGGGGGTGCACAGGACATGGGTGCACTGCCGAACGCCTGCTCTGTGCCCCAGGCTGAAGCAAGCCCCCTGCACACCTTCCCTCACTCAAGCTTCAAAGCCCCTCTCGAGGTCTGTGCGACTAGCCGGTGTGATGGAAGCGGTTCAGAGAGGTTATGTAACTTATCTAAGGCCACACAGCTTTAGCGGGACACCAGTGTCATCCTCCCTACCCACTGGCTTGGCGGGGCTCCCTGCCCAGGGTGGAAGGAGGGGCTGGACCAGAGCAACAGACAGGCTGCCCCTGTCCTTCGAGTGTAGAAATGGGACTACTAGAGGACCAGGGAGCGGCACTTAATCGGGAGATCCAGGGCTGGGCGTGTGACCACCTTGGGCGAGCTGATTTGGGGATTTCTGTGAGCCCCCTTCCAGGATGGCTGCCTCCATTTGCCCGGAGACAACAAGGCCCCCAAGCTCTCCCTCCCCAAGCACAAGGGGAGGGTGGGGGCGGGGACAGCAGGGAGGACCACTTGGCCTCTGGCCGCTCTGTGCGCAGCCCTGCCCTCTGGGGAATTGGGTGCAGCCCCAGGTCCTAGGCAGGCAGCACCCTTGCACCCAGGCCCCACTGTCTGCTGGGAAGTGCTCGGCTGGGAGAGACCTGGTCCTTGCTCTCCTGGTCTCCGTGCCCCTCTGCCGCCCCGGAGTCTCCTCCCCCACACGGACCTATAGAGGCAGCGGGAACAGACACATCTGGGGTGGAGTCTTGCCAGGGATAGGTTATAACAGGCTCTGGGTGTCACATGACCTGATTCTAGTCCCAGCATCGCAGCTCACAAACTGTGCGGTCAAGGGCAAAGCCCTTCACCTCTAGGAGCCTGGGTTTCCTCCTCTGCGGAATAGGGGTGAAAGCCGGGCCAGACTCATTGCAATTTTCTGAGGATTCAAAGGGTTAATGATGCAAAGCTAGCCTGGCTAACGGCACAGAGAAAGCAGGCGATCGATATTGGCCGCAATGGTTGCTCATTGACCCCTCTGGGCCCTCGTTCTTTCTCCCAGGGCGGCATTCCTGATTCGGGCCTCATGGGTTGCTGTGCTGAGCCCCTGTAGCCAGGTCTCTGCAGGGAGCAGGTCTATAGGGGTCAGTTCCCCTTCCCCTCCATTTTCTGTGTCTGTGAAATCGAGAGAGTAAGAGTCCTATTTGCCCACTGTCTAAAAGGGCCACAGGAAGGGATGTGAAAAGGATAGGCATGAAAAATGAGGTCACAAATAGGCCTGGGGGGCGCCTGGGTGGCTCAGTCGTTAAGTATCTGCCTTTGGCTCAGGGAATGATCCTAGGGTCCTGGGATCAAGCCCCACATCAGGCTCCCTGCTCCGCTGGGAGCCTGCTTCTTCCTCTCCCACTCCCCCTGCTTGTGTTCCCTCTCTCGCTGGCTGTCTCTCTCTCTCTCTCTCTGTAAAATAAATAAATAAAATCTTAAAAAAAAAAAAAAAAGTAGGCCTAGAATCCGAGCAGCATTTTTCAGTGAAGGCCTGGTGAGGGACAGTGACTTGCCCAAGGTCACACAGTGGGTAGGGCGGGTCAGATGTTGCAAAGTCAGATCTTATGACTCCAGCTCTTCCTCTTTGGTCATCAAGGGCAGGGTGGAGAAAAGTGCCTTGAAATATTTCTCGGCTGAGGGTCTAATAGCCATAGTGCTGGATCGTGGTCTTGAAATCTGGATATGATCCAGCAGGCTGCACAATACCCTGGGGGATTTGGGCATTGGGGGACATCCAGTTGTCAACCGTGGGAGCCCCACCCTGGGAGACGGTGAAGGTGAGAGGGGCCCAAGGATCTGTCCTGTCAAGGGAGTGGCTGTAGGGTCGCTCGGGAAGCACAATGTCAAGGTTCATCCTGGCTGGCTGGCAAGGTCCTTCCTGCTGTGCCCATCCATACCTTCTTCCTGACCCCTCCCTAGGGAGTAAAGGGCTGGGGGTGGCTGTTGTCAGGGGACATTAGGGTCAGGGACCCCCATGATCAGACATCACAAAGATCAGGTCTCATGGCAGCAGGGCTGGGCCTGGGCCTGTGGGTGAAGTCAGGCTGCCCCCTCACTGGGGATCGGCAGGCCAGCCGGCTCCCAGAACTGGGTGGCTCGGGACTGCCTGCAGCAGGTATTCAGGGGCCAATTACTGGCAAGCTGGTGACTTTCTCTGGATAGGTTTGAGAAGGACAGGGTGGTGGCCGGGACATAGGCACCTGTCTGCCATCCATCCAGGTCTGGGATGCAGATGAGGCAGAACAAGTGCCGCCCCCTCAGCAGCGGGGGGACCCCGGGCCAGGGAGGTGGGGGGAGTCTGGGCAGTGCCTCTCTCCAGCCATCCCCTGAGGCCTCCCTGAATATTAATCTGTCAAGCTAGGGGGGATCACAAGGGAGTAAAAGTCGCAGACTGGCAAGGCCAGCGCGTGCCTGTTATTTCAGGTGTGGGAGGGGAGCAGTGGGCAGGGAGGCTGGCCTGGGGGAGCTGAGCTGTCCCCGGCAACTCCGCCACCAGCCCTCTGCCCTCCGGTGGAGGCCTCGGGGCAGGGAGAGGTGCTGGCAGCGGCCGGCAGTGCAGCTTCCTGAGGCATGAAGGGCTCCTCCAGCGAGGCCGGCACTCAGAAAAGGGTGCTGGGTTCTAGCAGGACGGCTCTCATGAGGCCCTGGCACCCACGCACACTCAGCACGGAAGCTGCCATCAGCGGGTCTCCCCCGTGGGAGCGCTCCCTGCTTCTCCCGCCTCACACTCTCTCTGGGTCAGTCTCATGCTGGATGTGGTAGGTCTGGGGGAGGCTGGCGCCTTGCTCATATTTTCCAAAAGCTTTTTCGACCCTGCCTGGGCTGGGTGCCGGGATCAGGAGGAGGGTCTGACCCTGTCCTCACCTAGGAGGTGGCCCCAGTCTAGGGTCAGAGAGAGCCGGGTGGGCTGGTACCTGGTGGAACTCCTCTTGGGTCCCCAGAGCCTGACAGAGGGCTTGTTAGGGGAACAAGTGGCCAACTGAGGCAATGTTTGCTGACTCCCCACCCCCATGTTTTGAAGGCCCCTCCAAATGCAAACGGACCTCCCGGAGCTTCATCTAAGGTGGGCAGCAGGCAGATGCCTCCTCCGTCCTCCCCCCGCCAGCTTCGCCGCGTTGTGGGGCAAGTGGAAGAGAGAGTCCCACCTGTGCCCAGGAGAGCCGGCAGGTGCACGGAGCAGGGAAGGGCCAGAGGGCTGTTTTCCCAAACTAGGCTGCTGGCTCCCAGGAGAAGGGCTGGTGGGAGAGGAGGAAGGGGGAGCCAAAAGTGGTCCAGGCAGTAAGAGGGGCCTTGAAAGAGATTTTTCCAAATCCCTCTCTCAGGGTATCAAGAGAAGGAATAGCCCAGGCTCCAGGGACACCCGCCCCCAGCCTGGGTTCTTAGACCCAAAGGGAGGACAAAATAACCAGGGTGCTGGGGAAACACAGCCGGTAGGCAGAGCCAAAGTCTGGAAGGATGGAGACACCTTCCTTTCCCCCTCTCCCCTCCACCCTGCCCTCTCCCACCTTCTTCATTCTTCTGCTTAGTTGGTTGACAGATTTATTCATAAAATGTTGTGAGGGGCCCAGAGGGCCATCAAGAACCAACTAGGGCTTAGAATCAAAACCGATAACTCAGAACCCGAACTCAAAACGCAGACTCGGAGCCCGGCTGGAGGAGGCCGGCAGCCACCAACTCCCAGCGCTGGTTCTGAAACCTTAAAAAATCATACTCCCTTTTGGTAAATATACAGTCACCTGCCATCTTTGAATATTATTTGAAACTGAGAATGAAATCAGCCCTGTCACTAAATGTGCATGAGAACAAAGGCATTCAGCTGCGCCCCCATTTTGGTAGGGCCTTCCCGCCCTCCCCACGTTCAGCACATGCAAATGCCTGACTACCGAGAGAGATCCAAAGCGAGGCCTGCAGAGCACAGGGGTGCCCGTGTCCCTTCTCCTCCTGGCCGAGGGGGCCTGTAGGGGACAGTGTAGCCCACTGACTCCTTGGGCCCGTCACTGCCTCTTCAATGCAAACTCTCCTATGCGGTCAAACCCAGTCGCTCACACTTCAGTGTGAAATGGCAGCAAATTATCACCCACATCTTCCTATTTTCTGTGGCTTTATATTTTTTTTGGAGCAAGGAGGGCGACTTGGAGTCCAGAGAATTTCCAAGTTACAATCCTAGGGGGAGAGTGGGCATTCTGTCAAGGTCGGGTCTCTGGTCTTGAGCTCCCCACGCGGCAGCAAACGGGAATCGGCTGGGGCCCTTGCTGGAGTGCGCGCTCGGACACGCGGGGCACCAGCGTCCAGGCGCGCGATCCGTCCTCGCCCTGCGGTGTGCACACGCATCTGCACGCGCATGCGCACACTGTGCAGCGGGCTTTCGGTCCAGGCATCACCGCCCCGGGCCCCGCCCCTTGGGCTTTCGTGGGCCCCTCCCCCCACCGTGGCGCGCTCGTGGCCATGGCCGTGACCCACGGAATTGAAAGACGGGGCTCCCCGCACAGCTCCCACAACGTCACTATTCCAAGCCCGGTTTTGGCATTTCTTCATTTCTTCTAGAAACAGGAGAAACAACAAAGCAAGGGGTGGGACCTCTCAGGACCTCTGAGAGGCTGTGGGGAACTTCTGAGCAGGGGCCGGCCCCCGCCTCCCGTCACGGTTCTCGAGAGTTCCGTGACGGCCTGTGGACGGCGTGCATGAAGGAAGCGGTGGAGCCAGACTCCCCGGCGAGCGGCCCGTGGGCTCCCGCGGGCAGCCCCGACCAGCCTGGCCACGCGAGGGGGGTTCCGAGCTAACCCCAGCCACCACGGTGGGTAGGAGCGCACATGGAGGCCCGGCTGTGGGTTTCCTTCCCACCAGGCCTCGCCTGGTCAAGT
This sequence comes from Ursus americanus, assembly GCF_024610735.1. Lineage (NCBI taxonomy): Eukaryota > Metazoa > Chordata > Mammalia > Carnivora > Ursidae > Ursus > Ursus americanus. The sequence goes on from NC_142142.1 coordinate 10,796,080, forward strand.
TCACTGTGGAGAGAGGAGGTGAGACGTCCGGCCCGCCCTGGGAACCCCACGGGAGCCCAGTTATTTACTGGAAACAGTGAGGGATGAATTCTTGGCGGCTTCAGTCCGTGCAAATCAGAGACACGACTGAGCTCCAGTCTGGTTTTGATCAGTTCCAACTGAACAGACGGCTTGTTAAATCTGAGCTGGAGAGGCCTCCTTTCTGGAACCCTCGCCAGCCCTCCCCATTCCACCCCAGCGCTGGAAGGCCTCTTGGAGAGCAGTGAATCCAAGCGACCCGTTTTACAGATGGGGAGACGCAGGCCTGAAGAAGTGCCTCCAAACCACTGTGGTTGCTGCGGGTCTGGGAGGCCAACCCAGGCCTGGCAGAATGTGGTTCTAGAGCAGTCCAAGCTGAACAGAGTAGGTCCGGAGACATGATCCCGGTGTTCCAGGGGCCGCTTCCTCCCTTCCTGTTTCTAGAATTTTCCCCCCATTTAATCTGGGCACTTCCACCCTGTTTCCTTGGATACACCATCTCTTTTGTGGTTGAGGATGGGGGGCAGGAGGAAGCCCAGACTGAAGAGATTTCTGGGCCTCCATGTCCTCATCTGTAAAATGGGTTATCACGGTGTGGACACCTAATTCAATGATGAGGGCAAAGCCCCACTCAGTCTGGTGCCCAGCAGGTGCTCTTTGAGGACCAGAATCTGCCTCCTGGAGCTTCATCCTCAAGCACTTCTCAGCCCCACTTTCCTGAGGCCTGGGCCACCACTGGGGTCAATGAGTTGACCTGGGCCTGGCCCAGCTGTCAGCCTCATCTTTACACCCTTTGATCCTGGGCTGGCAGGCCTCGGGCAGTGATAGATACACCCTCCCAGCGTCCCGCTGGGAAACACATGTCCACTGATGCGGGTCCTGGGGCCTCTGTCTGGCATCCGAAGCCCCCCCACCTTGGCCCCCATAGCTCCCTTGTTCACATCCAGCCCTTTTGTCACCTTAGCTCCTTTATCTTCCCCAACCGCCTCCAGTCTCTGCTCCTACTGTCTCCTCTTCCTGCAGAGCCCTCCAGGCCAGAGTCAAGCTCACAGATCCTGGTCTAGTTTGCAATAGCTTTCATGTGCGGCCCCTCACTTTATCCCTTCCACTGCCACGATGCGAGAAGCAGGTGCCATTGGGATGGCCCCATCTTACAGAGGGAACCCTGAGGCTGGTGAGACAAAGACACTGAGGAGTAGGGATTGGAGTCCTGAACTGTCTGTTCACAGACCGTGGGGTTTGGCCAAGAGGATTCTAGAGGCTCAGAGAGTCCTGGAGTAAGGGGGCTGGAAGGAGCCTGGGGAGGGGGTTGCATTTAATCCAAACTTCACAGGAATTCTCAACTCAGGGGGTCACTAACACTCAGAATCTTAGAACAGGGAAATGACTTGCCTGGAAACACTCTTGGTGGTCGCCGAGCCTACTTATCGAAGTCCCCAGTAGCCTTCCACCCTGCTGGAATACCCTCAGGGACAGTGGGCTCTCTCTTTAATTTGGAGCAGCGACCGCCCATACGGGACAGCTCTGACTGGAGGAATGTCTTTCCACCCATGGAACTGAGTGCCCTGCGCCTTCTTGAGGCCTCCCAGGGTCTGGAGACAGTGGCCAAGGCCCCCTTGGCCCTCTTCATCCGGCAGGGAGCAGGGGCAGGCGTAGGGCAAACCTCTGGGGCCGAGTGGGGAGGGAAGAGGCCCAGCTCAGGCCGCAAGGACTGGGCGGGGAGTCCAGCCTCACTTGCCACTGATGTGTGGCCCCCACTATGTCCCCGCCCCTCTCCAAGCACCGTTTCCCCACCTGGACATGGGACGGGGCAGCTGGGGAACTGACAGGCTCCTGGCACGGTCCTCGCGGCCACCGTGAGGGGCTGTGGGAACCCCAGGTGACCTCTGGCTGCCCTTACCTCCCCAGGGGTCCCGGCACCAGCGGCTCCTTCCAAGCACTGATTAACAGCTGGGACGCACCTGGTGGGCAGATGTCAGCTCCTCATCACCCCCGCTGGATCCCGCGTGCGTGTGCGTACGACCTCGCATCTGCGTGCGTGTGTGCCGCTGTGTGTGCGTATGTGTGTGGGCATGCATGCACACACACGTGTGAGGTTGCACTGGGGAGTGGGGGAACACCGCATGGGGGCCCGGGGGTGGGAATGGCAGACCCCGGCCTGGGTCTGGACGGCTAGATGACTGGGTGGCTGGGAGTGAGGGAAGGGCCCAGGCAGGGTCCACCTGTCCTGCACACCAGTGTCCCCATCTCTGGGCTCAGCCTGACGTGTCCTAGCAGACTCTGGCTGGGAGGAGGTCAGGCTGCAGGAAGAGATCTGGGAGCAATTTGATAATTAGGCAAGAGGCCTTGACAAGCAGCCTCTGTGGGGTCTATTAGGGGGCCCCGGGGGGGCCTGCAATGGGGTTGGCTGCCCGCCAACCCCCACCGTCACCGATCCCCCACTGCCCTCCTGCCCACGCCCTGCCATTGCCCAACAGTCCCTTCTGCTGGGCCCCCCAGGTGCCTGCCCGACGCTTAGAGCACCAACAGCTCCGAGTGAACCAGGTGGGCCTTCACCCCTCTTCAGCCTCAGGCACCTGGGATGGACTCCTCCACACACTCGGAGGCTGACCCTGCCATGGACCAGAAGAAAATAGGTCCAGAGAGGGCAGCAGTTTGTCCAAGGCCACACAGGGAGGCAGGGAAGAGCCAGTGCTGGGCTCAGGCAGCTCCCTCTGCTGGCGGGGTGGGGGGGGAGCAGGGCCCCCCCGCAAACTCAGAGCAGGCAGGGCTCCTAGAGAGGGGAAGGCCCCCTCCGTTCCACACCTGCCACAATAGCAGAGTCCCCAGAGAGGGAGGGCGCTGGGGGCACGGTCTGCCCTGCCTTGCTAAGAGAGACTGGGGGCTAGAGGAACGCAAACTATGGAGAAAGCTGGGGGCCCACGGTGAGGACAGGAGAGGCCATGAGGAGCAGACAAACGTTCAGAGTCAGCCTCTCATTGCCCTCAACTCTGGAAGGGAAGGGGACTCAAATTGGGCGCAGGGCGGGGGGGCAGACATCATCTCCATCCTCCTAGAACTCTAGAATTCTAGAATCCTGGGAGGGCCCAGACTGGGCACCCATTGCCCATCTCTGGCCTCCATTGTCCTGACCCCCCTGTTCCCTGGAGCAGGCCTGTCCCTTGCTGCCCTTTGTCCCCAACAGAAAGGAAAAGAGAAGCATGGGCTACTTGCATTCTCCCTTCCCAGCATCCAGGGCGGACCCTGTGGCTGGAGGTAGCCGGTAGGAGCTTCAGCGGGGGTTCCAGTGGGGGTGAAACCAGGGGCCTGCCACTGGGGCTCGAGCCCTGGAGCCGCTAGGGCTCCCCAGTGTTGGGCTGAGTCCTGCACTGGCCCTCCACGAGCACGCACGCATAGAGCACCCCAATGTCCTCACAAGACTGGCATGAAGTGTCCCATCTGTAAGCCGAGGCTTACACGGTACAGTAGGTGGCAGAGCCAGAGGTCAGCAAGCCCCTCTGACCCCAGAAGCCATGATTCCACCCCACTTGGCACCACACTGCTTCTCAGCATCTGGTGTGATCCATGCCGGTGACTGCCAACCCGGGAATGAGGTGTGGTGTGGATGGGTACTTAAGGACGCACGAGGGGGCAGAGAATTCGATCTAGACCCAGACAGTTGGTAGTGGAAGGAAGGGCAGGCCTGGCGGAGGGCGGGCCTGAACAGAGGTGTGATGGCTTCTGAGTCCAAGGCTAGTGGAAAATGATGGGGTGACACACGGCGGGGAGTGGGGGGAGAGGTCAGCCAGCCCTGCTGGCAAGGCCTTGAGTGCAAACTGAGAACTGGGTCTTACTTGGAGGCTGACCACTTGTCGAGGGCAGGTGCCTTGCTCCTGACGCGACCTCAGCACCGCTCAGAGCCCCACACCGGACAGGTGCTCCCCAAATCCCCAAGGCAGGTCCAGACAAAGGCTGCTCCTCCTCCAGCGGGGCCCTGGGAAGCCCTGGGGTCTTGTCCAAAGAGCCCGCCAGCCCACTTCCAGGTAAAAAGCATTTGATAATTCCTGTGCCGGCGACTCACCAGTGTGGGGGGTGGGGTGCAAGGCCGTGGGGTTGAGGGGGGTCTTCTCTCTCTCTATGCCTGCCTCTGCTCTTGTGCCAGTTCCAAAACACTCCCAGACAGCCCTGGCCCCGCCCGGAGCTTTCAGCACCCCCGGGCAGGGAGGGGTGACCCTGGGAGAAGGAGGCCCCCTGCTTTGAGGCCCCCCGGAGCCTCTGGCCCACCCCGCCCTCCACGCCTTCCAGCGGGTGGGCCACGGTGGCAGGACTTGAGTGTTTCCAACCCTTCATCTGGTAGCCAGATCCTTTAGCCGCGTGGGGCCTACCCTTGCTCCTGAACCCCACTCCCAGCCCAGGGCAAGCACACCCCCCCCACCCCCCACCCCATCCTGGTGTCGTGGGCCTGGCATTCGGAGTCCCGGGCAGGGCGGCCAGCATCTGCAGCCAGGAAGTGCAGGCTCGGCTGGGGCCCAGCGGCCGGGGAGCGCTCACCCACGGAGGTGGTGTGTAGTCTGTCCTGCCCCCCTCGTCGGGTGTCAGAGTGATTTATGGGCAGATGCTGGGAGGAGAGGCTGGGGAAACACAGGCAGTCTCAGGGCACGGTCGTCCCCGGTCCTCCCCAGCCACCACTTGCCACAGACTCGGGAGGAGGAGAAGGGGCCTCAGGGCCCTGTGACCTCCGGCAGGTCCCTTCTCTCTCTGGGCCTCCACTGCCTTTCAAATGGGTCTGAAAACCAACCTCAAGTGATGGAATTAATTGTCAGAAGGAGCAAGTGAGGAGCTGGGCTTCAGGCGCCTGGCTCGGAGCCTGGCCCAGGGCACAAGGCCGGTCACCTTGCACCTCTGCTCCCAAGCCTGCTCGGCTCCCTGTCTGCCTTGCCCCTCCCTCCATTCTTCCCACCCAGGGCGCCTGGTCTGCAACACCCCCCCCCCACCCGGGACCACATGGCTTGTGCCCTCACCCCCACTTCTGTTGTCAGGCCTTCTGGACAACCTAAACAAAACAGAATCCTTCCTCTCCACCAACTGCCCTTCCTGGCCCGCAGTCCCTATCGTCTTTGGGCTGTTGTATTAACCTTGTCCTTGATATTTGCCACCACCTGATTAAAGAAAAGAAAAGCAAAGAAACCCGAGTTTTATGTGTGTACCGTCTTTCTCCCCAACTAGAACATCAGTTCCGCGAGGGCAAGATGTTTGTCTCTTGTTTACTGTGGCGTCCCCGGGACAGTGCCTGGCACCAAGTAGATGCCCAGTAAACGTGGGCAGGTGGGAAGGAGGGAAGGAGAGCAGGGGGGCAGAGAGACTCTGGAAAAGGGAAGTGTAGCTTGGTGAAGCCAGAGAACATCCTGGGGGACCGCACTGGGCATTTGCCAGGTGGTAGAAGAAGGGGCTGTAGTCTGGGGTCCAACCAAATGCCTGAGGACAGGCATGGACATGAACCATGAACGTGAACATGGGAACGCAAGAAAGCCAGATGTGGGAGGAGAGGGGCGGGCAGGCCGGGAGGAGGCGAAGGGCAGGCAGGATTGCAAAGTAACAGTTACTTTCATAACAGTAACATCATTTTTAAAAGAGTGGGGTCATTTAAAAGAGAGGATGCCACAGAGGTCTTAACTAAAACCCTGAAGACAGAGCAGGAAGTCAGCCACCTCCTGGTCAGCCACGTCGTGGCTTGCACAATGGCTGTGATCAAGGGGAAGGTTAGCTCCACCCTTCCCGTTAACTAGAGCAGCACAGAGATGGGAAGACACTGGCCAAGTTCGCCCAGCTAGTAAGGGAAGAAACTAGGAACCGTCCAGACTTTGGAGGCTAAGTGTCGGGAGGGGTAACGAGGGTGGGCCCCCAGGACTGAGGGCGGGAGTTAGGAGGGGCGACGGGCAGCAGTCTGGAGCGGGGAGAAAGGCACCTGTGTAGGTGGCTTCCAGGGGGCAGTGTCCCTCTCCGGGGCAGTGGGCGCCGCTGCTAGGGGCCTAACCCCGGGAACCCCAGGCAGGGAAGTGTCAAGTGTGGGTGGAACAGGGCGTCCCAGACCCCCGGCTCGTACCAGGGAGGCAGAACGTCTTCCTAGACAGAACAGGAAGGACCTGCTGTGTGCCCAGTGTGCTGGCACGGAGCGGATGGCGGGAAAGCCGTGCTGCGGAGAAGACCGACATGTGCTGGGCCCTGCAGAGCGCCGGGCTGTGTAAATGGACAGCAAACAGGAGCAGAGAGGTGGATGAACTTGGCCAAGGCTAAGAATTCCCACCGGGTTGGCCTGGGCGCAGTGAGCTTGGAGAGGCTTGCGGGGAGCTAGTCCCCCCAGCTGGGGGAGGGGCACGCTCATGTCCTCCCAGTCAGTCCCGTGAGGGGGGACCCGAACCCTCAGTGGATTAAGCTGGCAGCCAGGGCCTGTTTGCCCAAGCCTCACTTTCCCATTTTGTAAAATGGGCCATGGCGAGGTGGCAGGGGGGGAGGGGATAGGTAGGTGACACCCTGGCTGTGCAGGGACCCAGGCAGGGGCTGGGGTCACCATTCCTGGGGCTTCAGGGGCAACCAGTGGAACTGGGGCCCTGGGGGAGGGGCACGGCAACTTTGACCCAAGGACCACTGAACTCACAGGGCTGCCTATGCACCATTTCCGCCGACGTGGGAAAACAGAGACCACGGGGCAGCGACCTATGTATTCAGGGCCCACGGTGAGGCAGGAGCAGTGGGGGCAGCCCAGGGCCTGGTCCCCAGAGAGGATGTAAGCATCCGGGCTCGGTGTAGGTGTCGCCCCAGCTCCCTGATGCAGCCACGCCTCCTGCTGCTCTTCTTGTCATCTCAGTGTTCGTGGAGGCCTCCCCTGGGCCTGGGTACTGAAATGGCCAGTTGGGGCAGGTGGAAGTCACCAGAGGCAGGACCACACAGGGTGACAAGGCCTGTCCCAGAAGAAGCCCAGAGGCTCTGGGTACCATTTGGGGCCCTCTCTGCCTGGAGGAGTCAGGCAGGGCTTCCCAGAGACAGAGGGTGTTGAAGGATCAAAGAAGTTTTCAGGCCGCCTGGGGAAGGGGAGACGGCCTGGGCTTGGCTGGGAGATGAGGAGGGAGATGTGGAGGGAGATGGCCTGTGGGAGGCTGTGGGGCTGCGGGAGGCGGCGGGAAGGAGCAGAGGGAGTGTGCTCGCGTGGGTGTGGAGAGGAGCAGCCTGGGAGAGGGGCTCTGGCGGGCTCAGAGGTGAGGTCAGAGGCGCCCCTGGGGCCTGGCTGAGAGCTCGGATGTACCCTGCAAGCCTTGGGGAGCCACGGGAGTGTTAAGTAAGAGACTGCTGAGTTAGGGTGTGCGTCAGAGCAGTGGTTCTCAATGTCTAGCCGCAGAGCCACCCCTGGGGGGCTGGTTGAAATAGCCCTTGCCCGCCCGCACCCCCAGCCCCCAGAGTGTGCGCTTCCCTAGAGCTGGGGTGCGGCCTGCACTCGTGCATTTCTTTTTTCTTTTTTAACTGTATTTATTTATTTTTTATTAAATAATTTTTTATTATATTATGTTAGTCACCATACAGTACATCCCCGGTTTCTGATGTAAAGTTCCATGATTCATTAGTTGCGTATAACACCCAGTGCACCATGCAATACGTGCCCTCCTTACCAGCCTATCCCAGTCCCCCCACCCCACTCCCCTCTGAAGCCCTCAGTTTGTTTCTCAGAGTCCATAGTCTCTCATGTTTCATTCCCCTTCTGTTTACCCCCCCTTTCTTTATCCCTTCCTTCTCCTACCAATCTTCCTAGTTCTTATGTTCCATAAATGAGTGAAACCATATGATAATTGTCTTTCTCTGCTTGACTTATTTCACTTAGCATTATCTCCTCCTGTACCATCCATGTTGCTGCAAATGTTGAGAACTCGTTCTTTCTGATAGCTGAGTAATATTCCATTGTATATATGGACCACAGCTTCTTAATCCATTCGTCCATTGAAGGGCATCTCGGTTCCTTCCATGATTTAGCTATTGTGGACAATGCTGCTATGAACATTGGGGTGCATATGGCCCTTCTCTTCACTACGTCTGTATCTTTGGGGTAAATACCCAGTAGTGCAATTGCTGGGTCATAGGGTAGCTCAATTTTTAACTTTTTGAGGGACCTCCACAGTGTTTTCCAAAGTGGCTGTATCAACTTGCATTCCCACCAACAATGTAGGAGGGATCCCCTTTCTCCACATCCTCTCCAACAATTGTTGTTTCTTGCCTTGTCCATTTTTGCCATTCTGACTGGTGTAAGGTGGTATCTCAGTGTGGTTTGGATTTGAACTTCCCTGATGGCACTCGTGCATTTCTAACACTGAAGTAGGGAAGGGCTGGGCTTTCCATCCCAGGGGACAGGAACCCAGAGGGGCTCAGGACTGGGGTGTGATGAGAGGGAAGTCTGAGGTCTCGGAGGACCCGCAGGAACCCAGATCTGGGTGTCAGGCTGCAGCCATGCTTGAGGCCAGGGGAAAAGGGGAGGCCCCTGGGGCACGACTGGTCCCTGCCCTGACCTGGGGGTAGGCCTGCAGAGGCTCGGCTGCTGGGACCCCCAGCTCTACAGCATCGGCTCCAGCCTCCGGGAAGGCCCAGGCCCAGGCCCGGGAGTGCTGTGAGACCGGGACCTGAGCCTAGCCCCCCAGGGCTCTCTGTCACCCCAGTCCACTCACACCCCTCAGAGCCCAGGCATCCTGTGTAAAACGGCGACAACTGTTCCTGCCTCCCAGAGCTGCTGCGGGTGCTGGGGGGTGGGAGGGCTCTGTGCGAGCTGCACAGCCCGTGCACTCGGAAGGCACTATTGCTGCTACTTCTCCAGGGACGGGAGACTTAGCAAGAAAATACGACGCCTTAACCCGGAGCAATAGTGAACGGCATTCTAGGCACCATAATAAATTTGTGCAAAAAAAAAATTGGTGATGAGAGCCCTAGGACATGCAAGGTGGGGGGTGGATGGGGCTCACGCCCCTCTGTGATGTGGCTCCTGGCGTGGGGCCTGGGGAAGGGCTACCGAGAGCCAGGATCTGAGCCCTGCTCCCTTCCGCACAGACTAAATATTTGGGCTTCCCCTTTCCCGGCCTGGCGGCCTGGCGGGACCCAGGACCCCCTGTGGTGTGGCCACTCTGGCTGTTGGGGCCGTGGAGGGGGAGGGGGAAGGCTCTGAGGGGTGAGGCGGGTGGGTGGTGGAGATTGATCAAAGAAGGCCCTGCTTGGACCAGCCAGGCCCTCAAAGGACAGAGCGCCGCCCGCAGAGAATCTGCCTCTGACACAGTGAGACCCGGGGCAGCCCTGCCATTCTGGGCCTCAGTTTCCTCCTCTGTGGAGTGGGAGTGGGGCAGGAGGGCTGAAGAGGCTGATGACCTCCAAGGCCCATTCTGGCTTCTTGGTGATGACAGCCTCTCTGAACCTCCCCCCATGGCACCTGCCAGAGTCGGCCCTCTGTGAGCAACTGGGTAGGGCACCTGCAAAACAGGACAACCCCTTCTGAGCAGGGAGGTGGGCGGGCCCAGAAACAGTGCAGAGGGACGTCCTTTACCAAAGATAGAAGGCCTTGGAAGAATTCTATTTACCAGGTTGGCAAGTTGCAGGGGAGGGCCAGGCTTATGTGAAAGCACCTCCAAATGCCACTCATATTCTCCCTCCCCCCCAAAATAAGAAAGAGCACCTGCCCAGCATTGCGGCAGGGGCTGAGCAGGAGGCCAGGAGCAGGGAACCCCTGGACATGGCCTGTTAGCTCCAGCTCTGAGCGTGGAGTCTCGGCAGAAGAGCCAAGCTGTTAAATCCCAGCAGCATGACCTTGACGGCAAATATTTACAAGTCCTCGACTCTGCCACAGACTGTCCCGAGCCCTTGACCTCACCATGTCTCTCAACATCCTGAAGGGGGTGGGGGGACTATGATTTCCCCCATTTTACAGATGAAGAAACTGAGGCATAGAAGATGCCACAGTCACCCAGGAATGCAATGGTGGGGCTGAGCCTTGGCCTGGCTCTAGAGTCCCCTCCAATGAGTTGTTTGTGTAGTAATATGGTGTGCCAGACTCTCGGGGCTGCGTGGAAGGTTCGGCGGTCAGGACGTGTGGGCGCTGCCGGGCCCAGCGCATAAGAAGCGCATGTGAGAGTCTACGAATCTGATTCTAGAACAGTCTGCCTTCCCGCGGCGCCCCCTTTGGGAGCTTCTCCAGAGGAGAGTCATCCAGTCCCAAGCCGCCACGTGCCCCCTGGAAGCCAGGTCGTGGGGCTGAGCTCGGATACTTGTGCCTCAAGCTCTCCATGGGTCCCGGTCCTTGGAGGCTCGGGGGGACACCCCCATCCGCACGCACGCTGGGGGGCAGCCTCAGCATACAGCAGGTGTTCAGGAAACGTGAGCGTGAACGAAGGGATGTCACCATGGGGCCTGCTGTTGTCAGAGGCCCTGGGAGTCAGAGCAGAAGGAATGGCCTCTCCTCGTCTGTAAACTGGCATTAACCTGGAGGCGGATGGGAATCTGGCTGCCCCTCCGAGCGCCTACCCGTCAGTCGCCAGGTGGGCAGCATCCTCCAAAAGGCACAAATTTCTCTGTGTGCCAGGTGGGTGATGCCCACCGACAGCCTGGACCCGAACCCCAGCCTCAGGCCTTGGGGCCGCCTGCCCCTCCAGTGGAGGTCCTCACCCCATCAGGCCTTGGACTTCTGCTCCGTCTTTGGGCCAGGTTTGCGCTGGGTTCTGAGGAGACAGCGGGGAACAAGATGGTGTCCCCAGGAACCCCAGGATAGCCTGAGGGACCCCTGGGGGCACTGTGTGGGGCTGGGTCTAGGGACTTGATGTGGGGAAAGGCCTTCCCAGAAGCCCACAGCCTCCTGGGGAGAGAGTGAGGGGGTGCCCGTGTGTTCTGGAGGCCACGGGGTTTCAGGGCCTCATCAAGGAGCTGAGCAAACCTCTCTCCCCGACTCCAGCCCAGCTGTCAAAGGAGCAGAGTGTGAGGGCAGAGCTGGGCTTCACTGCGGCACAGCTCTCCTCATGGCCTCCTGTGGAACTCTGCTCCTCCACCCCAGAGCCAGGCTTTTCCAACAACCCCAAGGCCCTGAGAGCATGTCTCCTGAAGGAAGAAACCTTGCTCTCCCTATCTATTAGCCTGTGCCGCGTTGTCTGCTCTGCCGGGGGGCGGGGGGGGGGGCGCTCCAGTCCACCTGGGCACTTCTCCAGTCCTTCCAGGTCCAGCTGTAGGGATGTCCTGACTCCCTCCCCACCCCCCGGCCCCAGGCTCCCAGCTCACTTCGCTCCCCCCATGTCTGGAGACTCTGAGGGCTGGAGTGATATTGGTCTCGGCTCTGATTCCCCCAGTGCCTGGCAGAGCATGGCTCAGGACGATGCTCTGGGGAGGTTTGTTGACTGACGGAGTGACCGAATTCTGATTTAATAACAATGGCTACCAATAGATAACCCTTGCCATCTGATGTGCACATGTTTACTGTGCAGGATCTAGTTTCAACCTCACAATAATCCAAAGAGGTGGGCGTGGTTATTCATGATACTTTACAGATGAACAAATGGAGGCTCGAAAAGGAAGAAGCTTCTGGCAGGTGCCACAGTCAGTGAGGGCAGAGCCAGGAGTCAGGCAGGCCTGGCAGAGAGCAAAGTCGTGCTCCTAACCACAGCAGAGCTCCTGGCCCCTCCTGGGGCAGAGTCCTCCCTTTGCCCCCCGCAGGTGTGTTTTCCGGGAACCGGGGCTGGCCTTCCTGTGTCCCCAGCATGCAGCCCAGAGACAGGCATGGGGCCCCAATTCGGGGAAGCTCCGGGGAAGGAACGACTGCTTTACATGGTCCCGTGGCCAAGCTCTGGTCCAGCCCAGTGAGGTGCTCCCTGCTCTGTCCTCAGGTCAGGATGAGCCTGTGTTTGCCCCCATTTTACCTGAGCCAATGGCATCTTGGGAGCTGAGACTCGTCCGGGGTCACCCGGTTTGTAGGAGCCGTGGCTTGGACGAAACCCTGGCTGTGTGACTCTAACTGGCTGTGTCCCCTCCTGCTACACGGGGCATAGCTGGTCGGTCTCAGATGTGTTCTGGAGACAGATACAGAGAGGGTGGGGGGGTCTCTCTGTGCGGCTGCAGACACGTGTGGGGTGGGAGGGAGGCTGTGTATGTGCTGGAGGTGGTGATGTCCGTTTTCTGTTGCTTCAGAAATGGATTTTGGACCCAGCCTGGGCTTTGGCACAGACAGGGACCCATCCCTGGTGACGACTGGGGTCTCTGTTTGCGGGGAGAGGAGCTCTTAGGGACAGCCGGAGGGAAGGGCAGCAACTGTCCGGAGGAGAATGGCCCCCCAAATTGACTACCTGAGGGGCAGGACGGCTGTTAGGGGCTCTCCTTGGAGCACTGCAGGTAAGCCCCATCGCACGCCTGCAGGGACAGCATGGGACAAGCGGCCAGTCCCCAGAAGTTGGCCTTGGCTCACCAGCTGATGATGGTTATCTGGAAGCATCCAGAGCCAGGGTCTGCAGCAAGCAGGCTTCCTGCCTACCAGCTCTACCCTTCCTTGGGTCAGACGTGACGGGAAGTCAGGACAGCTCTTGGGGGAGAAGAAGGACGATATAAACCCTGGAAAAATCACCGTGACACTCCCGTGGCAGGGGCAGGAAAACGAAGGCAGAGTTGAGATTGTTTGGATTCTAGACATGCTGGACTCAGCGGCCTGGAGTCCTGGGCTGCCAGGGCCGTGGAATGTTTTGGGTGGTGGTCCAGAATCTACGACAAGCTGAAGCAGGATCTTGAGTTAGCAGGTGCCTTCAAGGGCAGGCACCCGCCGGGCTGCTGTGCCGGCCCCTCCCAGACACCCCCCCCCCCCCCCCCCCCCGCTCCACAGCCCAGCACGCAGGTGCACTTTTACGGCTGCAAAGATGGTGGAGACATAAACACTCAGGTTTGAACTACAGCTGTGCCGCTGTCCGGGAGCTCTGGGGCCCGGGCCTCTCGAAACTCTGTCTTCACCTGCCAGCCCCGAGGCCAGCCTGGATGGGGTGTCTGGGGTGGTCGTGTGCTCTGCCACCTCGGCCCCCCCACCCCTACCCCAACCCTCCAGCACCCCTCTCCCTCTGGCCTGGCAGGTGAGGCCATGGGGACCGAGGGGCCGATAAGGAGAATATCTTGAGCAGCCGTAGGCCCCGGGGAGCCGAGCGGATATTGATTTGGTCTATGGGAGCAAAGGGACCCGTTAAACGGGCTGCAGTTAAATCGCTCTGCCTGAGGCCAGCCATCTCTGCGGGTGGGCGGGGGACCTGGCGGGCGGGTGGTGGCTGGACCAGCCTGTGGCTAGCACCCTGCTGAGGATGGTCTCGGACACCTTGAATCTAATGAACCAGCCCAGGGCCCGAGGCGGACTGGTGCCCACAGGCCCCTGAGCTCCAGCCACACCCCGCTTCTTGGCCTCCTCCCAGCAAACCGGGCCCCATGCCTTTGCTCCTGCAGACCCCTCCCCTTTGCCTCTTCTTCCCTCTCTTGAAATCCTCCTCAGCCTTCCAGACTCAGTACAAATGGCACTTCCTCCGTGAAGTCTTCCAGGTTTTCTACTCCCTATTCCCGACACTTTGAGAGAGGTGGGTTCCCCCCTCCCCGGATCCCCTAAGCCCCCAGAGAGGCCCTGGCTGTGTTCTGACTGTAGTCAGCCCTGCTGCACTAACTAGGAGGTGTGGGCCCGCTCAGGGGGGACACGTGCGCTTCATCCCCTCACGCAGCCCGCCGCCCACAAGTGTAGCATGGGAATCCAGACACCGGCTGATGATGGCGAGCTCCTCAGCCGGGGAGGACGGCGCAGGAAAGTGTCAGCTGAGCTCCGGCCTGATGGCCATGGCTGGGAGCACCTGGCACTTGCACCTGGACTGCCTTCCCCAGTCCCTGTGACAGCTATCAAGAACTGCTCGGTCTCCTCTTCCTCCCGTGCGACGCCCTGTCCGGCCACTCGGGTTCACGGGCGATACCCATTCCCAGCCAGAGGCCACCTCCGTCCCTCGGACACCCATCACAGACCTGCAGCCAGGGAGTCTGGGGCTTGAATCCCCGCTCTGTCCCTTATGGCTCCATAACCTTGGGCCACTTGCTTCTGTCCCTGGGCCTCAGTTTCCTCATCAATAACATAGAGATACTACTTTTCCAAATTATGAGAATTAAATGAGACGACTGTTGCAGAGGCCCAGAGGGGGCCAGTGGCTGCCTGGAATCACACAGCAAGAAAGTGGAAAACATGCCGGGATTCCTGCCTCCTGGCCCCAATCTCCCCCTACCCCATCCAGCCTCCCTTGGTCCGGGGTCCCGGGCTGGGGCCTGCATCCTGCTGGGGGCCTGCTCTGTGTAACCTGGACCTGGCAGCTGGTCACCATGGCCTGAGGAACAACAGACCATCAGCCTGCTCAGGGCTGCGCCCGGGCCCCCCTTGGTTGTTTCTCGGGCCTGACCTGGCCTCCCCAGGGGCCCTTATCTGTCCATTCTCTCTTTTCCCACCAACCTAATCTCTCCCTCTTTTCAGGAGTTCCTGTTTCCTCTCTGCCGCCTTCTTGTCTCCCTCCTCAGGCCCCATCTCTCCCATGTCTCCAGCCGGCCTCCCACACTTGGTTCAGAAGCCTCCTCGGAGCAGCTGGTCCTATCCTCCTTGGGGAGTCGCCCTCTTTCGCAGGCTTTCCAGGCTTACGGAGCCCAGACTGGGCCTGCACTCCTCTTGGGCAGGAGGGAGGTGGAGCGTGGAGAGCCTGCTGGCGGCCAGCATTCTGACACCCACGGGTCCATCCCTGGGCCTTTTAAATTTTCAGGCTTGGCTATTGATTCAGGGGCTTCTACCGTGCTTCCAAGGCAATGGTTTGAAGATTTCTACTCTAAAAGTCCCAGGTACCAAGATTTCATGGCTCAAAATCTCTGCGCACAATGAGATCCTGAGACCCTAGAGCTCTGAGGTTCTGGGATTCACACGGGGGGGGGGGCACCCCTATCTCACCTGGGGGGCAGCTCAGCCTAGCTGCATGCTCTGAGCCCTGACCTGGCCGGGGAGGAACCTCGCAGACACCGGCCCCCACCCCCTCTTGATGGCCCAGCCCCTGACCAGCCAGAGGGGTGCAGGGCTTCATTGCTGGCCTGGGCACTGGCCAGTGGCAGATGCATAAGGCCCACGGAGTCGGGGGCCCAGCCGGGTCTTCAGTCTTGAGCTGGGAAGAGTCTTCTGCCTTCTAAGCTCTCTTCCTGTGTCCAACCGGAGTGAGGACTCGTGAGAAGAGGGTAGGGTCTGGTGGCAGACACACCTGGGCCCCCAGCACCACACCGCAGTGGACCTACCGTGAGATCTGGGGAGAGCAACCTCCCCTGCAGAGTCCCGCCTTCCTCTCCTGCCAGGTGGAGCTAACCGTGCCCACGCGGGGCTTGCTGTGAACGTGACTCAGGACGGTGTCTTTGGACCAGCATGCAGCAAGAGCACAATAAACGGTAGGTTTGTGATCACCCTTTCTGAGAATCACTCTGGCTCCTTGGTCCAATTTCTTCATTTGCTTGTCCTGGTTAAGGTCCAAAGAACATCCCCAAATCCAACATTTCTGAGGCATGAGCTCAGCCCCAAGTGTGCCACTCCCAGATCCCAGGGCCCCACAGGTGCACTGGGCTGGTCCCAGCTCAGGAGGAGGCCCCCGATGGGTGGGGGAGGCAGACGCAGACACAACACAGACCTGTACTACGACTTGGCTCAATGCAATGTCCCAGAGGAGCACAATGGCCGTGGGAACCCAGAGGAGGCCCAGGCTGAGGGTGGTCAGGGAAGGCTTCCTGGAGGAGAGGACCAGTCAGCTGGGAGGAAGGAAGATTGGGCAGTGGCTGGCCACAGTGAGCATGAGTGTGATGGCTGCTTTAATGGTTCAGAGGGTTGCAGGGAGCCTGAGGAGGGAGAGCTCCCTCCCAGCCATGACGGATGAACTGGGTAGAGATGGGAAGGCTGGGTAGAGATGGCCATGACGGATGAACAGGACTCCAGCAGGGAAATTTCCAGTCCAGGCCTGTGACACACAGCAGCCAGCCAGAGGCAGGCCCAGCAGTCAGGTTTCTGCATCCCTGAGTGTGGGCATGGTCTGCTTGTGGCTGGAGCTGAGGGGATGCTTGGGTAGTTGCAGGAAATGTGCCTGGAAGAGCAACCAATGACCTGGGGGAGAGGCCTTGTATGCCAGGGAACTGGGGATTGGTTTTGCGGGCCGTGGGGAGCAGGGGAAGCCCTGGGCCCGGAAGACAGCACACTCCAGGGGCTTGTTCAGTGCAGACCGAGTTTTCTGCAGAGACGCTCGCGCCAGCCCCTGGGATGGCCCGCAACCCCACCAGCACCCTTATCAGTTCTGTAACCACAGGAAAGGCCCTTCCCATCTCGGAATTTCCTCATCTGCAAAACAGATTGAGAGACCAGAAGACTTATCTTGAGGTTCCTTCCAGCCTGTGATTCTGTGACTGTGGCCACCCGGCGGCGAGCTCCCAGGCAGGGACTTGGAGGGTGGCCACACAGCCCTCTGTCTTCCCCTCAGTGATCGGTCCAGCCTCTGGTGGGGGTGGGACGATGTCCATGACGTCCCACCCCAAGGTGCCTGCTTCATTTCTCCAAATCCTGCCCGGGCTCTGAGGCCCCGCTCAGCCCCAGCCCCTCCAGGGGGTGCCTTAGCTAGCTCCGGGACACGGAGAGGCCACCCCTGCGTTCGCGTCTCCTCCCCGACACACGGAACTTCAGGTTACGCCCTTCTCTTACATCCTTGGACTTATGGGGTCACCCCACGGCCAGAGCACATGTGATTACTAACTGCTTCTATTTGGGGGGACCTACTGAGTGCCACCTCCCCATCGGTGCCACCCACGTGCCAGGAGAGGAAGCCGAAGCTCAGAGAGGGCCGCGCTGGCCACACTAAGGCCCCCCCAACTCCCTGGCTGCTACTTCTCAGCGCCTTTGCCTCTTTCCGCCTCCCTCTCCCTGACCTCCGAAGCGAAGATGCCCCAGGCCCAGGCCTCCGTCCTCTTCGCTTTTCTACCCACCCGCCCCCTTGGTGATGATGCCTAAATGTGCATCTCAGGCTCTCCCCACCAGTGCTGCTCGGACCCTATCGACCTCACAATCCCCACGTGGCCAAGTCTGAGCGCCAGCCCTCCCTCCATCCCCATCTCAGGGCTTCAAGGTATCCCAGCCAAACGCCTGTGACCTTCTTGACCCTCCTTGCCCCACACCCCACAGCCATAAAGACAGCAAATCCTGATGGCTCCACCTTTGACACAGAACAGGGATCTGAGCGCTTCTCACCACACCCAGGGCAGCTAGCCTGGCCCAGGCAGAGGTGGGGGCGGGGCCTTCCCAACCACCAACCTTAATCTCTGCCACCCCCCTTTCCAAATGGGGAAACCGAGGCCCAGGGTGGGGGAAGCCTCCCCCACAGTCACACAGGCTGGCAGGAGGCTGAGTCTGCCACTACCTTCCTGCGGTCTGTGTCCCCAGCTCCCCGGAGTAGGTTTGCTCTGGAAGCTAGCTTAGCAGGTCTGACGACACGGCCAGGCTATGTGCACCCGCCTCTGTGTGTGTCCCTGAGGAACAAAGAATCTGCCAGCTGGGTTTATGTTTCAAGACGTCTGTCCTCGCCCTTGACCAAGAGATCTTACGGGGAGATCAGGGCCGGAGCCGGGGGGCTAGGGACATCAATCGGGAGCCGCCTCGCCTCGCCTGGAAACCCGAGAGTTCACCCGGCCCAGCCCCAGGGAACTACTGAGTTCACTTGAGGAGGCCACAGACTGCAGGGGCGGGCTGGGGTTCTCTCACCATTTATTTCATACAGCTGTTTAACAAGCTTGTTTAAAATAGAGATCATTATATATATTTATTTATATATATATATATATATATAAAATATATAAAGAGGAATTGAGGCAAGCCACCCCAAAGAAAAAGCTATGTTTTATAAATATTTCTGTAGCTCCCACATCCCAAAGGAAGAAACAAAACAAAACAAAACAAAACAACAACAAAAAAAATTTACAACCCAAGCTAGTGGTTCCATGTGGTGGGCCCAGCAGGCTCAGACCCTGGGGGCAGCCGTGCGGGTCTCAAGGGTTGGGCCCGCAGAACATTCTGATGGGGGCAGGCAGACCCCTCCCCCCTTCCCGGAGGTTGGTGTCTCTGGCTGTGAAAGGTCAAGTCCGTAGCAGTCCTGCCAACCCCATGCCCCTTGGCTTCTTAGAGCGGCCTGGAAGGCGCGAGTGGGCACTCCCGGGCTCCGGCTGCCAGGTTATTTTTAATCTTGTCGGTTTCCTTTGATGTCCTGGCCCTCCTTCCAGGGTGGCCAGGCCTTCTGTCCCCGGCGCTTTCCACGTGGAGGCAAAGCACAAGCCACCTCGCACGGCCGGCATCTGGGATCCCCAAGCGACCATCATGGGCGGGGTGTGTCCGGGCCCTGGTCGGGGGTCGGGGCTCCGAGGGTCCCCGGCGCGGGCGTCCGGGCGTCCGTCACTTGCAGACGTAGCGCTCCACCGTGCGCTCGCAGCGGCGGCACGTGACGTAGCAGCACCAGTGATACTTGCAGTGGCAGCGCTCGACCACGCGGTCCGTGTAGGGGTTGTAGCCTCGGCCGCAGCACATGAGGTCACAGCTGTCACTGCCGTGGGACGTCTTGTTGCACTGCCTGGGGGGTGGGGTGGCAAGGGGCGGTCAGGGAGCGCGCGCGCCCACCGGGGTCCCGCAGCCTCCCGCTACCCGGGGCTGCCCGCTCAGCATCTCTAGAAGGTGTCTTGGTCTTTGGGGAACTGGAAATAATCCCTTTCCCTGAGGGTACTTCTCCCTTTCCCCTGGATTTCTACTAGGCATGCGTCCGAATGAAGGCATGGTTTTGTTTTCTTGGAGGTGTCTTTTTTTCTATTCCTTCTACTTCTAAATAGTGGAAGGAGCCTCAAACCACTCTAATGACCCTGTCTTCATATCCGATCTTGAATTATATTGTAACAAATGTAAAGATCGTTTTTACATTGAGAATCCCAGGATAATTCTGGAACAGACAAAACAGCACTAGATGCGAGGCAAAGTGAGTATGTGGCACACTGTTCGTTGAGAGCGAGCCTCTGTCAACCATTTGCCCCTGTGTGCCAGGCGTTTCCCTCCAGTATTTTATCTTCTAGGAGGCAGGCGGGGTCCTTGGGTCAGTGGAATTATTATGCCCATTGTACAGATGGCAATGGGCTCGGCAAATGGCAGAGGCCTGTTCAAGGTCTCACAGGAGTCTGTGGGCAAGCAGGGCTTAAGCGCAGGGCTCCTGAAACCAAGTCTAGCACACCCTAAGGGCAGAGAACCCAGAAGCTTCCAGGGGTTGCATTTCTTTCCGAATCACACTCCTGGGGGAGAAGACACTGAAGGTCCCTTGGACCCCAAATATCCAGCTGCAGGTTGGCAGTTCCTCTAGCCGGGCTCAGGCTAGCAGGGATGTTGTTATGGGAGGCAGCTGGGTCCCCACAGCCATGCTGTCCCGAGAATCCCAGAATGTCCAAGATGGGCAAGTTCTAGAGATGACTAAGTTCAGCCCTCATACTTCCTGATGGGGAAACTAAGCCACAGAATGGAAAGGGAGCCTGCCCAGAGTCACAGTGTAAGCATGGGGTCTGTGAGAGTTCGGGAAGACTTCCTGGAGGAGGGTCATCTAGACCATGTCACGAAAGACAAGCAGAAATCTAAGATGGAGAGGAGGGAAAAGGTGTTGGGGGCAAAGAAAACAAACAGCCTGGGCAAAGGCAAAGAACTGGACCTAATCTAAGGGGTGAGAACAGATGGAAGGGGTAGTGCTGGAAGTAGGGAGGCCAGAGAAAGAGGCCGAGACCTGGGCTGGGAGGAGGCCATGGGGTGGGAAGGAGGGGGCGCAGGGAAGGAGAGTCGGGAGGCGAAAGTGGCCTGCAGGTAGGGGCTGCCAGCAGTTGCAGGCAGAAAGGAACAGCAGGAAGAACACGTGTCCTAGAGTCAGACAGACCTGGGTTCAAACCCCAGCGCTGCCACTTCCTCGGCATGTGACTCAAGGCAAGCCACTTAACAGAGGTGACTTTGCTTAGTCACTCAACACCGTTCATGCCCCTCAGCCTTATCCTGGAGGTCTCCGGACAACTCCTCCAGGGAAGGGTGGTAGGAAGAGGGAAGAGTTTTTCGTTTTTATTTCTAGATCCCTGACATGCAGTGTTTGAAACCTGGCCTCCAACCCCAGAACCAGACAAGGTCTGCAGTGGCGCTGAGGGGGACGGAGAGTGGGGGTTAGGGCTGAGGAGAGTGGGGCTTGGAGAAAGATCCCGGGGCCCAGGGCAGGTTTCATCAGTGCAGGGGCCACTGAAAGAAGCATGACAAGAGGGTTGGGTTTGGAATGCTGACTGCTGCTGAGGCCTCAGTTCACCAAGCTGGATGTGAGGAGGGCCGCAGGGTGCTGTCCCCAGCTAGGGGGCCAGCCTCTAGAGAGCTGCCACCCGTGCACACGCTTCTTACAGTTAACGAAACTCATTTACCTCCAACCCCTTGTACTCCCAACTCCCCTCACCTAGTAAAGCTCATGTTTCCCCCTCCTCCAGGAAGCCTTCCTTGATGTCCAGGCTGGGTCAGGGCACCTCAGGACTCCCCTCACCTTGGGCTTTCCTCTGTCATAATCTAACCTCGTTTCTCCCCCTTCCTTATGCCCGCCAGAGCCTCGTGTCATAAATAGATGGGAAAGTGTCTCTGGTTGTAAGCTACTGAGATTTTGGAGCTGTTTGTGACTGCAGAAAAAGCTGACCCACACAGATGTCTGCAAAAGCCCATCTTCAGAGGAATGGCTGAGAGCCAAGCATGGCAAGAAACCTGGTGGCAAGTGGGGGGAGGCATTCAGAGAAAGCAAGGGAGGCAGCCGGTGCTGAGGTATGGGGCCTCCTCGTCTGTGGTTCGGGGGCAAGCAGAGTGGGGGCTCCTGGGAAAGCAGAGGCCTGGCAGCCGGGGGTGGGGGGAGGGGAGAGCACCATTAATGAGCCTTCCCATGGGACTGACGCTGCCTAGCACAGAGGATCTGCCCAGGAAGGGTAACGGGCACTTGCTGGCCACCCCTCGGAGGCGCGGTACCCTCTGCGTTGCACAGACGAGGCTGAGCCTCGCAAGTGCAGGGATTTGCTCAAGACGCCACAGCTAGGAAACTGCAGCGCCGGGGTGGGAACGATCCTTCCCGCGCACGCGCACGCGCACACATCCCCGCATGGATCCGGGGAGGCCCTCTGTGTGCTCTGGCCTTTCCCCAGCCTCTCTGGGTTCTAGAATCCTTCTGCCCCCACCCCATCCTCATCACACCCACCCTGGCTGCCTCAGACCAGACTCTCACTCCTTCCTGTCTCCCTGGCCCGACCTGGTTCCATCTTCACTCCACCCGACCCCCCTCAATCTGGCCTCCAGATGGGAGCCAGGGCCTCCTCACTGAGTCTGCTGCCCCGGCCTGTGACGAGGGAGCCCCCCACACCAGCCCCCCTCTCTGGGAGACAGGAACGTGGGCTGAAGAGGAAGCAAATGCTGGCGGGGTACCAACTATGTGCCAGACCCGTTCTCAGACACCCTCGCTCTGGTTCAATATTCTTTTAACCCCGCAGAACACTAGTTTTGTGGAATGCTATTAGGGGCTCCTTAATAAAAGAGTTCCACAGCCAAACACCTCTGGGAAACGTTGGCTTAGGCAGATCCTTTACTATGGGATTCCTCCGAGCCTTTAAAATGTTCTCGTGCTTTGCAAATCGCCAAAGAGAATTTCCCAATCACATTTGATTGCAGAGCTGTTTCTATGTAACGTCTCGGGACTAAGTTCTCCTAGAACAGTCTCTGGGAAACACTGCTGCCCTGAATCTTCACCAGCCCCGCCTGGCACACAGTAGGTCCGCAGTCACCCTGGTTCCCTTTCTTTCTCCTGTCCTGAGCTGGCTTTGGCAGTCGTGAAGGGGCCAGCTGTAGGGACCCCAACCCCGGCTCTTGAAGTGGGGACCAAGGGGAGAGAGAGCTGGGGCCCGTGAGCTGGGGACATGGGAACACTGTCCATGAGCCAGCCCTCCCGCTCCTGCTGCCCTTGTGAAAAGCAGCCGCCCGGGTTCCGTCTCTGGCTCTGAGCAGACTTCCTGCATGGCTGTGAGCTGGCTGCTGTGTCCTGCGCCTCACGTCCTCATTTGTCCCACCAGCAGGTTACATGACACTCACCCTTCACTCACTCATTTGACAAACACTGACTGAGGACCCGTGTTGTGCGGGGCAGCTGCTTTCCCAGCCAGCCTCCCAGTGTGGTCACTGTGTCTCCCTGTCTCCCCCACCCGGGGGGAAGGAGGGGGCTCCCACCAGCCTCCGCTCCCCGGGGGCCCCTGCCTGGGCGAAGTATGCAACGGCCACTCCCAGGAGCTCTGCTGGCAGCCCCTGGGCCCTGGCACTTCTGCTTGGCACTCCTGGGGCCACCTCCCTCAACTGGGCAGGGACTCCATCCTCCAGACGCCAGCTGAGGCGAGACCATGTGCCCGGCGGCAGGCCCTTACCTGTCTTGCGTCCCATGGGAGCCCACCTTCTCGTTCTTCATGCAGAAGTCAGGGGAGCTCTGCAGATAGACAAGCTCCGAGTCCTTCACAGGCCTGATATCCAGGTCCTTGGGCACCAGGTGCTTGCGGGTGCCCATGGGTCGGTGCACCACCTTGGTGGCCGACAGGTAGCGGGTCTTGAGGTCGGCAGCCACGTCCCGGAGCTCCTGCAGCCCCTTCCAGCAGGTGCGGATGGAGCAGGAGCCGGACACGCCGTGGCACTTACACTTCACCTCCAGAGAGGCGCGCAGAGCCTGCAGACAGGGGAGGGCGTCGGGCTGGGCGGCCGCAGCCCCCTCCCTGGCCTGCCCGGGGACCTGCCCTCCCACATGCCGGGTGCTCTCAAGGAGTCATCACCTCCTCTGGGCCTCAAGTGAGGGAGCTTTTGGCTCTAAAGCTGGGGAGCATTGGAGGATCTCAGCTCCTTCTCCAGCCGGGGGTGGCTGGCAGGGACAGCAAGGGAGTGGCCTTTGCTGGGGTAACAGATGCCAAGTGCCCGAATACATAATAGGGCTTAATCGTCATAACAGTCCTTCTCGGGAGGTATCATTACTTTCCCCATTTTCAAAAGAGAAAACAAAGGCTCTGAGAGGCCAAGTCTCAAGCTCAAGGTCGCACAGCTAGAAAATCCTGGAGCCGGGATCTGAACTCAGCTCTGCGGGCAATTCCAAAAGCCATGGCTTTTCATTGCTCCATACTTTTCTCTTACACCAAACTGGGGCTCACTAAATGCTGGTTGGGAAAAAGGGAAAAAAGAGAAGGAAGGAAGGGGAGGAATGAGGAGGGAGAGAGGGTGGGGGGAAAAGAGGCAGGAGGTAAGTGCATGGGGGCGCATTCCCTGGCCTGGCTGGCCCTTCCCCTCCACAGCCTCGTGAGCCCCAGCAAGCCCCTCCACCGGCCAGCGACTCTGTCCTACTCTGTGCAGGGCAGGCACCTCGCTGCCACCCTTGCAGAATGGCC
Source organism: Ursus americanus (assembly GCF_024610735.1). Lineage (NCBI taxonomy): Eukaryota > Metazoa > Chordata > Mammalia > Carnivora > Ursidae > Ursus > Ursus americanus. Next base: position 10,819,618 of record NC_142142.1, read on the forward strand.
GCAGGGATTCAATGGCAGGACGCGTATGAAAGGGTTGCTTTGTGAACTCTAAAAGTCAAATCAATACCGGTTTGAAAACTCAGTCTAATGACTGTGGTGGAGTGGGGAGGCTCGGGCTCTGGGGCTTGGGGAGACTCTAGCCCCAGTTTCCAAAATGACTCCGTCCCATCAGCTTCCTCGGGCCTCAGTTTCCCCAGGTGTACCGGAGGGGCATGCGTTAGATAGATGGCTTCTGTAGGCGGTTCAGTTTTGCGAATTAACCCTTGCTTCTTTGCACCCAGGACTCGGATCCCTCGGCCCAGGCCAGCCCTCCACCTGCCCTCTGCGGAGCTGCAAGGCTTATGGGTCCCCTGGGCCTACCCCTGCATTAGAAAGATGGGGAAACTGAGGCACAGAGAGGGCAGAGACTTGCCCAAAATCATTCGGTGAGTTAGTGCAGGGGCTGGTAAGGTCCCAGGGCTCCTCTCCTTCACCGGTGCCAGGAAGTGGGGAATGAGGGAGTCCACTGGCTCTAGAGTCTGGAGTTGGCTCAGCAAAGCTGTGAAGAGCACAGGAATGAGGTGAACCTGCCCGCAGGGCACCTTCAACCTCCCAAGGGCATCAAGGTACTTCTGAATCATCAAGGACAGTCAACTACATTTAGCTCCTCAGCTCAGATGGGTGGGAAGGGGCCCAGAGCTTCCGGATGCCCGCCATGGGCCTGTGCGAAACATGCTGGATCTGCTGTTTCATTTAACCCTCACGAGCCCTGTGGCCCAGGGGGACCAAGGGGGGGGGGGGGCTGGGTCCTTTTGCAGATGGCCCCAGGGAGGCCAGCCCCCCAGGGACAGCCCCAATGAGTCTAAGGAGCCTGTGTGGACTGCATGGTGGGGGGATGGCTGTGCTCCCGGCAGCATGAAGCTCAGGCCTGTCCGTGGGTAGGAGTGAGGCTGGGTTCGTGAACTGGGGGCCGGCTTCCCAAGGATGGGGGCAGGCCAGCAGGGTTGAGAGGCAGGAGTCCTGGGTCCCTGGCCAGGCCCTTCTACAGGCCCCTGGTGTCTCTTGGCCTCAGTTTTCCCAACTGTCCAAACATGGCCTGGACATCCTAGAATTCTTCCATGAGAGAACAGTGAGAGAGAAAGGTCAGGACGTGGAAACCTCTGGACTTGGAGTCCAACAGACCTGGGCTCCATCGCACCCTGAGTCCTTGGCCAAGCCACCTAAGCTCTTTCTGTCTCCCTTGCTGCCTCTGTACAGTGGGCCTGCTGGGGCTGTAGGAAACCAAGAGATGCCATCTGCACCCGACACACCACCCCTCAGGCCCCACCACTCCCTGTGTGTAAGGGGGGTAGCAGCCCCTCCTCACGGGGGATTTGCGGACTTCAGGACAGAAAACTCATCAGGCATCACCATAGGGCCTGGTGCTCAGATTGGCAAAAAAGGTTTTTTTTTAATTTTCTAAAAATAAAAAGGTCCGTTCATTTACTTATGCATTCACCCCAACCTTCTGTGGAATGAGGTGAGGCATTCATGAGACACTGGGAGTAACAGACGTTGAGGGCCAACTGCACTCTGGAGCTGGGCGGGCGTCCTTGTTAGGGCCAAGGAGAACACCCTGTAGGCTAAGACTCTTGCCCCACAGCCCTCCCCACGCCTCCTCCCACACCCAGCCTCGCCTGAGGCCCCACGGGAGAAGCCAGAGGAACACGGCCAATGGGGACTAGAGAGCACCCAGCCAGTCCATTTTATAGATGGAAACAACTGAGGCCAGAGAGGAAGTGACTTGCTCAATGTCACACAGCCAGTTTAGTGCCAGAGCCAAGGCGGGGACTTGGAGCTCCTGACTCCTAGCTCAGTGTTCCTTCTGCTCCGCCCAACATTCTCAATTCCAATCCTGGTGGACCCCCTAGAGGAGGAGGAGCCTGGCAAGCCGCAAGCAGCTGGAAAGGGGAGAGCGGGGGGAGCCCGGGAGCACATCGGTGTGGGGGGATCAGGGCCCGTCCCCCCCGCCACCCCCTCCATCAGGGCATACTGGTGGCCCTTTCCTGGCCTACTGGCACAAGCACAACCATCTGGGGTGGGTGGGGTGGGTGGTTACCTGTCTCCCCACTTCACTGTTGTGTAGACGCATCAGTTTATTGGCTTGGGATCCTGTTTTTTTCACCTTCATAGGAGCATCGGAAAACTTGGCCCCCATGAGGAGCCCGTAGCTGAGGTTGTCCGCACATCCTCCCCAGCGGTTCCCGGGCCCGGGTGGCTCACCTGGGACAGGGCCGCAGGAGCAGCCGGGCAGGTCGCCGGAGGTGCAGGCCCGGGCGATGGCGTGGCTGATGGCGGCCGCCGACAACGCATACACGAAGGCTGACTCCCGGGTCCCTGCGGGGAAGTGCTGGGTCAGCCCGGGCGGGTGACCAGGGGACAGGACCTCACCCAGGCCTGAGGGCCTCCTCCTGAGCCCCTGCCTGCCTCCGTGGGGCCGGCAGGGGACAGGGGCTACGATCAGGTGGAGGACAGCACTAGGGACATTAATCTGTCACTTGCCCATTCTGCCACGCGTACCTTAGCTGACTTGGACACTCACTCGCAAGCTCGCCCCCGCCTCCAGAGGCCCGCAAAGCCCGCACACCCACAGGCGCCCCTGCTCGCACACACTCACGATTCCAGATCTTCCCCTGCTTCCCTGCACTGAGTGTGGGGGGTTACTCCTCACAGAACTCGGGACCCGAGGGGCAGATGAGTGTGCAAAGAGCCAGCTGCAGGTTAAAACGTGTCCCCCAAAAAGATAGGGTCAAGTTCTGACCCCTGGTACCTATGCACATGACCTTATTTAGAAATAGGGTCTTGGCAGGTGTGATGGAACTAAGATGAGGTCATCCTGGATCAGGGTGGGCCTGACCCCAATGACTGGTGTCCTTACAGAAAGGGGGAATCGTGGGTACAGATACGTGGCCGGGGAACCCCATGTGACAGAAGCAGGGATTGAAGCAATATATCTACAAGCAAAGGAATACCGAGGTTGTTGGCAGCCGCTGAAAGTTAAGAAGAGGCAAGCAAGAATCCTCCCTGGGGCCATCGGAGGGAGCCCCGCGCTGCTGGCTCCTTGATTTCAGACTGCCAGCCTCCAGAACTGGGCGACAGAGCTTTGTTGCATGAAGCCCCTGTTTGTGGGACTTTGTCACAGCAGCCTGGGGAAACCAATCCGGGCCCAACATGCCTCTGCTGTAGAGTGTCCTCGCCTTAGGTCCACGCGAGTCCCCGCCCCTTCTCAAGCCTCAGTCTGCTTAACTGTGGAATGGGAATGCTAATCCCTACCTCACAGGCTTGCTCTAGAGTTCAGATAATTTGGGAAGGGAGGAAGCTTTGTCAAGTGCTGCACAAACCATAGCTGTTACCGTGCACGGGTGAGGTTAGATCCATGGGGCACTGCTGCCCATCAAAGACCCCGGAAGCCACCTGTTTCAGAAGGTGGAGCCCCTACCCCCCCCCCGTTGTGCACCTCACAGCACCTGCTGTCACCTCGGTCTAGAATGACCCGTGCCCACCTGTCTGCGCGAAGGTGGGCTCTCCTGTCCTCGTGTTACCTCCTCCCCTCCCCAGAGCCTCCCGGCCGCATCCACCCTTTCTTCCTGCATTGGGGTACACGTGCACGTGTGCTACGCTGACACTGGTATAGTCCCTCTCTATGTATTCGTTCGTTCATCGAGTCATGCCTGGATTCCCATATCTACGATGAGTTCAGCCATCCATCCGTCCATCCACACCTGCATTCTTCTCTGTGCATCCCTCCACCGCCCAGGAAGTCACTCATCCAGCCATCGCCGAGCCATCCACATCCATCCGTCCGCCCGTGAGTCCACCCACCTCTCCAAACACACGTCCGTGTAGGCCTGAACGCATCCATCCCCACCTGCACGCATTCCGCAGGCCCCGGCAGCCCCCGCCGGCTCCCTACCTCTCTCCAGGTCAAGCAGGTAGTTGGGGGCAAGCTCGATGGAGGAACAGTTCCAGCGCATGTCCGCAAAGGCCCTGCGGCAGGCCTTCATGACCTCGCGGGCGGCGTGCACGATGGTGTGCATGAGCTCCAGGTTGCTGCGGCAGAGCTGCACCTGCGCCGACACCAGCCCCTCCAGCTGCTTGCAGTGCTGCGTCTGGTTCAGCGCGAGGGCCGCCGGGGTCTTGGACAGCGCCCTGCACGCCGCCGAAGGGCAGCACCCAATGGAAGGAAAGACAGAGCGTGAGGGGCCCCGTTGCACCTGCCCTGCTGGTCCCAGCCTTCCCTCGATGGGCTGGGGGTGCCTTTGCTGGCAGGAGCTGGGAAACTAAGACCCAAGGACCCTGCCCCGGCAGAGCAACGGCTCCCCCTCCGCTCCCCGTGACCTTGGGCACATCACTGTCCCTCTCTGGGCCAGGCCCTCATTCATAATATAGGACCTACTGTCATTATCCTAACAATGAACAGTTTAACAGCTCACAAAACACCCAGGCCCCCCTCCTTGTTTAGTTCTCACATCGCTGTGAATTACGACTCCTTATTCAACGTTCAGTCAACCCCCAGCCTCTGTATGTGCTGGACACCGCGCTACATGCTAGGTGTTTACAGTCACATCATAATCCATACCACTAACTGAGCACTTACTAGATATACAGTACGAGTTAGGAGCTTACCATATATCCGTTCGTTTAATTATGAAATTCATTTACTGGGCTGTAAAATCCCACACACGTGCAAGGAATTTATTAAAGGATTAAGGAGCCACTCAATGTTGTGATAAATTAGACTTAGCCATGAACTTGCTGTGTGCCCTTAGATAAATCACTGTCCTTTTCTGGGCTTCAGCGTCTGTACCTGTAAACTGTATTTCCCAGAATGGGTTCCAGTGAGACACTCTGAAAAGGGATCCATGCATAAGCACATTTGGGGAACATGATATACTCCGTTCCCCCCTTGGAGAGCAATTGATGCACATTTACATTTTAAAGGCCCTGAGAAGTCCCACAGCAAAGCAACAGGCTTGGTTTTGTCTAACTCAGGAGGCGGCTGAGCACAAAGCCCTTTGTCTGAGAAACCTCATCCATAGTTTGGGAACTGCTGGCCTGGGGGTCTCTACGAGCCCTGGTGATGTTATAGGACCGAGGAGCTTCCCAGATTCCTGCTCTAGGCACTGGGATTGCAAGGCTCCAGGACCAGGGGTACATCCTGGATGCAAGTTTCTCCCAGGTCCTTCGGCAAAGAGCAGCCCCTCCTCTAAGCAGGCTTAGAGGGACCCCCAACAGCTTTAAAGGGTTCTGCCTAGATTCATCCCCTGCCTCAGAGCCAGCTGGCCCTCAGCAAGCCAGCAGAGACTTGAGGAAGCCTTGGGGGGTGGGGGTGGCGCGGACCGGCCCAGCCACAGCGCTGCCCGCTTCTGCGAACCCACAGTCCTCACCCAGGGTCAGAGCTGAGACCTAGTGAGGCCAAGATCCCACAACGCCCCACCTGAGATCCGAGGGAGGCAGCACCATGCTAAAGAACAGCACGGGCTGGGGTAGACTCCTGGGTCTGCCATTCTCCCTTGTGACCTTGAGCAAGTCACTTGGCCTCTCCCTGGCCAGCAACCTCTCAGCATTACCTGGGGGACTAACTCGGTGGGCCTCACGTGCACCGCCCAGGGCTGCCCAGGGAGGGAAGCTACCACAGTCACTGCCCCGGTGGTCTTTTCCTACCTGTGCCCACTTGGTCAAGGCCAAGGGCTGCCTCAAAGCCCTCTCCAGCACGTCGTTAGACATGTGGCCATACCAGACTCCGGGCTCCTGACGGGGACCGCCCTACCACCACGGCTTTGCCCAGGAATACCTTTCCCCTTGCTCCTGTACCTAAATGAATACATGAACTCGACCGACTTGTGGAAGAAATATTTACTAAGCACCAATTCTTCCTGAACTCATTTGGGAATGAACGCGACACAGATCCTTTCCTCAAGGAGCCTTGAATCTGATGGCTACACAGACCCATTCACACCTATAAGGCAACGACTCAGATGTTCCCGCTCGTGGGCCGGCCCAGGGAAGAGCTCAGACTTCGGGCACAGCCGTGTGACATGGGTAAGTTCCCCAACCTCTCCGGGCCTCATGGCCCTCATCTGTTATAAGAAAATGATAATTTCTGGGCGCCTGGGTAGCGCAGTCGTTAAGCGTCTGCCTTCGGCTCAGGGCGTGATCCCGGCGTTCCGGGGTCGAGTCCCACATCGGGCTCCTCCACTGGGAGCCTGCTTCTTCCTCTCCCTCTCCCCTGCTGTGTTCCCTCTCTCGCTGGCTGTCTCTCTGTCACATAAATAAATAAAATCTTTAAAAAAGAAATGATAATTTCCTCTTCAAAAGGCGAGGGCAAGACTTCAATAAGATAATGCATATAAAACATCTGTAACATTCATACATGGGGTTGCTTCTGCTTCTTGCTGGGTGAATCCTGGACCGGACGGAATCAGAAGACCTGGGTTCTAGCTCCAGCTCTGACCTCTATGTGCCGTTCATCTTGGGCAAATTGCTTCACCTCTCTGAGCATCACCTACAAAACGGGAACTCCTAGAGCTCCTGGAGGGGCTAAGAGGGACACTAGGTGCTGCATTAAGTCCTAATAAGTCAGTTTCCCCCTGCCTCTCACTCTCCGCCATGTGCCCCACCCAACCCACGACTCCAAAGCAGAGAAGGCAGAGCCAGGACAAGTGGGCCCAGCCTGATGTCTGCAGTCGGGCTGGCACGACCCAGCCTGAGATCGATCTTGGCTACCTCGGGCCGCCTCTCCTCACTGCTACTCCCGGCCCGGCCCTACCCTCCAAACCACGAGCAAGGAAATGTCTGGTGTATTTGGATGCAAACCTTCCACATGGTTTCTTTCTTTCCTTTTTTTTTTTTTAAAGATTTTATTCATTTATTCGACAGAGATAGAGACAGCCAGCGAGAGAGGGAACACAAGCAGGGGGAGTGGGAGAGGAAGAAGCAGGCTCATAGCAGAGGAGCCCGATGTGGGGCTCAATCCCATAACGCCGGGATCACGCCCTGAGCCGAAGGCAGGCGCCCAAAACCGCTGTGCCACCCAGGCGCCCCTTCCACATGGTTTCTTGACCTACACTGAGCCATCCAGTCCTCCCTGGCCCTCTGAGCCCCGGAGGCCTGTCCAGGCCGAGGACCCCTCAGGGAACCTCTGGTCTGGATTCCTGCAGCCTAGACTGGGTGAGGTATGACCACACAGAGGCAGATGCCATCCCCCTGGCCTGTTTCCTGGTCGGTACAGCCCCCCCACCCCCGCACCCAGCTCACACTACCCATACTCATGGATGCACTACCCCACGCAGGCACGGCACTCCCCAGCTGGCAGAGCCCCTCGCTTCACCCCCACCCCATGCTCACAGAGGGGTCAGCCTGGGAGATGACTACCCCCTTTGTACAGAGGACGACACAGAGGCGCTCGGGGGCCCAGATGCCCGGTCTCCTCCCGACGGCATCGTCCCGTAGACCCGGCCTCTCCTTCCTGGATCCCCTCTCTGCTGGGCTGGGGGCTGCCGATACTCTGCCTGTCCTGAGCCCTCTGGGCCCTTCATTCCTGCCCAACTTTCTTCCTTCCCCTCCACACCAGTTCTCTGTTCCACAATGGGAAGGGTGATAGGAGATACTCAAGAAAATCCCTGACACAGCACCAGGCACGCGGTGGGCACTCAAGCAGCGAGGCTGCCTTCTGAGTCCTTGCCCTGGGCTCCCGTTCCAGCCCAGGAGTGGATAATGAAGGCCCAGGCTTTTCCCAGGGGAGCTCAGCGCTGGCAATTCCTGAGTGCCATGTGCTTTGGCTCCGAAGCGGGGGGTGCTCTGTGCTTCTGGTGCCTGGGGACCTGGGCCACTCTGGGTATCGGTCTGTCCCGCTCTGAAATCTTCCAGCCTCCACCTCCCCAGCCGGCGGTGAGAAGAGGTGCTAGGAGGGAAACCCCAGTGAGGACTCCCCCAGATGAGGCTCCGACCGCCAAGCAGGGCAGAGGACAGATAGGAAGCATTCTGGAGAGCCTTGGGGGGCGAGGAGCTGCTGGAGAGAGTGGGGCAGACGGAGCAGCCAGCCGCAGCCTGCAGGCCGGGAGATCTGGAGACAGGAGGCAGCAGATTCCACTCCCAAGGAGGGCAATGCGGTCATCTGGTAATTAGTGGTAATGACCGTTTCTAACTAAGTCCCCCCTCGGGGAGGTAATCAAGGATTAGGGCGGGAGGCGGGGGAGTTCCCGTCTGGACATCTCCTCTGGCTTACCTCGCTGCTGCAGACCCCTAATTGAAAACATTTTGGTTTATCAGGGGATGGGGACACGGGGGAGAGGGTGAAGAAAGGACAGAAGGCAACAGAGTTCACAAGCAAGGCCTGTGCCAAGGATGCCACGGTGGTGGCCAAGGTCTCTTTCATCTCAGAGTCGAGGGTTCTCGGGGGAGTGGCTCGGGGGCCGAGACTGGGCTTCAGCTCCAGCTCCATTGCTTGCCTAACAGGAGACCTTGGACAAGTCATGGGCCCTTGCTGGGCCTCAGTGTCCCCATCGCATTGTGCAAGTGGGGACACTGAGGCCCAGAGAAGGTCAGGGCTTGCCCAGACATGTACACAGCCAATCAGGCAGAGCCAAGCCAGAACCCAGGCTTCCCAGATCCCAGGCTAGAGCTCATTCACTCCCATTTTAGAGATGAAGAAACTGCGACTCAGAGAGGCAGAAGCTGTTGATTTGCCTGAGGCGTGGCTTGTGGCTAAAAGTGGCAAAGCTCAGGCTGAGGCCCAGGTTCCAACAAGTGGGCGTTCTGGGCCACCGAGCCACATCTGGTTTCAGTTTTGGTGTCAGATGCTCTTTCACCTTCAGTTCCCTTCCGAAGCCCAGGGCAGCAGGACCCCCAGGGACAACCCCAGGATAGCTGAGTCTCCTGGGTGAGCCCCCAGCCTCCAGCCCCACTGTACATTTCCCTAGTTCCAACTGTCCCGTGGCTCCCTTTGACCCTGAGGCCACGGAGCAAAACCCCTAACTCAGACCCCCCAACTCTACATCCTGCCTCTGCTGCCTGGGAGCTGTGCCACCCTGTGAGTTAGAGGCCCCTTGTGCCTCCGCTTCCTGTTCTGTTCAACCAGGGTGACAGCAGAATCCACCCCCCTCCCCCCCCCCCCCGTGGTGGTTGGGAAATTCAAATGAAACAATCTACATAAAGTGCTCAGAACGGGGGCAACTGCGGGGCTCAGCTGGTTAAATGTCTCCCTTCGGCTCAGGTCACGATCCCAGGGTTCTGGGACAGAGCCTGGCATCGGGCTCCCTGCTCAGTGGAGGAGAGTTCTTCTCCCTCTTCCCCTCCCCCCTCCATTTGTGCTCTCTCTCTCTCAAATAAATAAATAAAATCTTTTTTTTTTAAAGTGCTCAGAGCAGTGCTTGGCATGTAACAAGGACACACACACACACACACACACACACACACACACACACACACACACAGTTGTTATGCTTAAACTCCACACCTGTCTCCCCCTATATCTCCGGCTCTAGCAAGAATTTTAACAACAATCAAGGGGCTTGGCTGGTTGGAGCCCACCTGCCTGGGTTCTGATCCCACAGCCACCATTACCTAGCTGTGTGACCTTGGACCAGTAACTGAAACTCTCTGTTCTTTAGTTTCCTCATTTGTGAAACGCTAGTGATAACAATATCACCCACCTCATGAGAGTATTATCAAAATTAAGTGACTAAAGCTCTTGGAAAAGAGTCTGGGGATTTAGGAGCGGGCTCCTGTAACTCCTGGTTTCTCTGTTTCCCCACTGTGCGCTCGCCCGCCTCTCTGCTTTTGTCCCTGCTGTTCCTCCTGCTGAGATCCCTGCTTTGCATTCCATCCTTGCCCATCGAAATCCTACCGACCCTTTGAAGCCCAGCCCAAAGTCACCTCCCTTAGATGGGACTAACAGCTCCTCCCCTGGGCTCCCACACTTCCTCTCCTAGGACACAGCCCAAAGTCCACTTTGCATTTTGACCCGTCCATCTTCCCTAAGGAGCGCTCCTGTAAGCCAGACCCTGAGTTGTACCCATTTTTGCAGCAGCCCAGGCTATGCAGTGGGCACGGCATGGATGTTGGGTTTAGACCCTCCCCGGCCACATGCCACATGGGGGCTCATGCAAGCCACACACTTGTCAGAGCCTTGGCATTCCCACCGTTCTTGGCCTCTGGTGCTCCTAGGGCTCTTTGGCAAATCACTCCCCGCTTGGGACCTCAGTTACCTTATCTGTAAAATGGTGTGGTGGGTGAGGAGGGCTTGGACGCTCTGATCAGGGTTCCCACCAGCTGGCACAGTGCCAGGCACCGGCAGTAGAAGGTGGCTCATGTCTCACAAAACTAATCAGAAGCAGCCGAAGAGAGCCGCTGGGCCCATGCTTCTCCTTGCAAACAAGAAATGCAAGAAAGATGGGGTCCCTCTCCTGAATCACCAATTAATCGATAACTCAGCCCCAGAAGGGGCAGGACCAGTGACCTCAGTACTGTTTGCTGGCGGCCCAGCCACAATCACCCTGTCTTACAGCTAATCCAAGAACCTTCCTCATAGCCCCTCCCCAGTCCCCATAATCTGTCCCTGCCTGTTTTATCTGCATGGCTCCCTCCCCACCCCCCAACTCCAGACTCGTCCTGTCCTGGATGTCCCCACCACTCAGGGAGTCCCTCCACCTGAAGTGCCCTCCTCCCCACTGCCCCCACCCACCGAAGTCCCAGAGACTCCTCAGGCCCCACTTAGGGGCACCGCCGCTCACAGATCACCCCAAGGTCCCAAGTATGTGCCCCCCACCAGGTGGTCTCCCCTCCTCTGGGCCCCCACAACACTACCCTGGTCACTCCTAGGGCACTTGGAGTTATTTACGGCCTGGGCTTATCTCTTCCAGCCCAGAGGGCAGCTCCTCCAGGAAGGGGCTGGGTTTTACTCCTCTCCCCCAACCCCCCTGCGCGCCCACAGCCCTGCACAGCGCAGGCACTCCCTTCTGCTGGATCCAAGAGAGCCTCCCTCTCCCACCTACCGGTCCATTAATAATTTCTATCTAAAGGAATACCCTTCACATGTGCATAGCATCTGACAGTTTACCAAGTTCTTTCACGAGCCGCTTCTCATCTGGTCTGAGTGAGCGAGAGACTCCTTCCCTCCTTTGACAGAGGACACTGAGGCTCCCAGAGGTTGAGTGACACTTCCCCCAAGGTCACCCAGGTGGAGGGGTCAGGACTGTTTGAGGATGTTCCGCGAGGGTCAGGAGACTGACAAGGAAACCTGATACTGAGCAGGCCCGCGTGCAGGGGCACAGACCCTCTTGATGGGGCCCCTTGACCACACTGTCTTTTTCCATCTGCCCCTGTGGAGGTCTTGCGCAACGCTCAGCCGCACACGACCGGGCCGGCAATTCTGTCGCTTTCCACGCCCTGTCTCGCTCCCGCCTCACAACCCTCCGGGACAATATTTTACAGAGTAGGAAAAGGAGGCTTAAGAACGGTGACTTGCCCACGACCCCCAAGCCAACTGCTGCTCCCCGGTCCGGGGCACGCTCACCCGATCCCCAGGGGGCCCCCTTCATGTTAGAGGCTGCCCCCAGCCGCTTGTCCCACAGCCCGACTGCGTAGACGCGAGGTCCCTACTTACAGCCATTTGATGCCGTAGCACACGCCGGTCTGGAGAGCCAGGGCGAAGAGGAGCGCCTCGCAGACCCGCGGCCGCGCCCTCATGGTCGCGCGGCACGCGCGCTCGGGGGTCGCACCCTCGAGGAGCTGCACCGAAGTCCCGCCGCGCGCTCGGCCACCGCCGCTCGTCCTGCGCGCACGCCGCCTGCAGTCGGGGAGAGCGGAGGCGGCGGGTTAAGGCGGCGCGCAGGGCGGGGGCCGCGGGGGGGGCGTTTTATTCAAATTACAAAGGAGGGGTCCGGCCGGGGAGGCCGAGCGCGCGGCGGGCGTCGCCTCCCGCCCCGCACAGCCCCGGACGCGGCAGGCGTCTGGCTCAAATTAGGTGTCGCTCGAGCGCGGCCGAGGGCGTGTCCACCTAGCGCGGCCCGTGGCTGGGATCCAGCCTGCCCGCGGGCAGGGAAAGGGGCGACTGGACCAGAGACAGAGGGAGAGAGGCGGTCAGAGACCGAGGCAGAGGGAGCAGCCGGGCACAAACAGACCTCGGGAGGGACGGAAAGGAAAGGAGGAAGGGGGTCAGGGCCGAGGCCGGGTGCGCGCGCGAGGGCAGATGGCCGGCCCAGGATGTGCGTTATCTCCAAAACATGAACTACTAGTTAGTAGGGAGGGCCTTGGCAATTCTCTTTCCCCGCTGGGCCTCAGTTTACCTCCTCTGTAGACTAGGGACACAACTGTGATTCGAACTGGGATTCAGACACAATTCGCCTTTTATAAAGGAAGTTTATCGCATTTGAATTGATCGCATTTGCTCCTCCCAGGAACCCTGTGACATAGGTACCATCACTGCCCCCATCTCACAGATGAGAAATCTGGGGCCCGGGGATGTGGAACGGCGTCGTTTATCCAGTGAGCGGCAGATCTATGCTCAGTGTTCTACTCCCAGGTGTCCTGTGAGTTCGCTGATGGTCGCTAGGAAATGGGGGCTTGCTCTGGGCGTCGGTGAAAGGGAAGATGAGAAATGAAATGGCAAAGGTCTTTGTACAGTGGTCCCGCGTCTCCAAGTCCCCGCCTAGCGGCCCCCGCTTTGGAGCGTCGGGTGGTGCCCAGGCCGGAGCCAAGGCGGGACAGCCTGGCCAAGGCTAAGCTGTGCTCCCGGGGCCGGCGCGATGCCGCCTCTGGCCGCCAGGGGACGTCCTGGGGCCGCGGAGAAACCGCTACCCCGCCCGCCCGCAGGTCGCAGGGCCGCCTCTCGGGTTTTTTCTTTTTTTTTCATCTTTTTTTTTTTTTTTTAAAGTCTTTCTTCTCTTCATTCTCACCTCGTTAACTCTCTTCCCAGCTTCTCCCAAATTTACCAACACCTGACGTTCTCTCGGAGACAAGCACAGCTCTCCAGCCCCTCTCCCCTGGGAAGGAGCAGAGACAAAGAAAAGAGATCCCTTTCTAAAGGACTCGGGGAGTTGGAAAAGGAGGCGCCCGCCTAACAGGGGGCGCTTGAGCGGGAAGGGGGCGTTCTCATCTGGCTGTGTGAGTTTGGGCGAGCCCTCCACCACGCCCAGGCTCAGTTTCCCCTTCTATGAAACAAGGGACTGGACTTGACCGCACATCTCCCGAAGTCTTTCGAGCCTCCCAGGAGCCTGCGGTCTTTGAGCTCCCCTCTCTGCCTGAGTTTCCACTGTTACGAATGCCTGTGTAGTGTGTGCGTGTCCGTGAGTGCCTTAAGCACACACACAGATTCGAAACTGCACTGTTTTCTGAAGCCTTGCGGCATAACCCAGAAGACAGGGAGAAAACCCTGAATTACGTTTCTTTTTCCTCCTTCCCAGTCTCCCGTTAGGCGCCTAACACGGAGGAGCTCACTACAAACGTGCGGAGTCCAAGGCTAGAGGTCTCAGCGGGGCTCTCAGTGTAACTGAGCCCCCTCTTCCCACCCAGCCTGCATCCAAACCCTTTGTCTTGCGGCCCTGAAAGTCTGCCACACTCCTGAGAACGAGAAGTGTATCGGCTGGATATGGGGGGAGGGGAGAGGATCAAAACTCCAGTCACTGTCTCTTTTCGCCCCCACCCCATCCCGAAATGTGGGCTCCCCCCCCCCGCCAGGCGCCCTGCATTCCTGAGGGGGAGGAGGAAAGGACTGCACGCGGACGGAGGAGAGTGCGGACTCGCAGCGGGGGATCCGTGTCCAGCCCAACTCGCCCAGAGAGAGGAGGGGCCGCCCTGGTCACAGCAAACGGGGACCCAGGCCTACAGCTACTCCAGGCTTTTTCTGAGAGGCCGGGTGGTCCCGAGCTTCTCCCTCCACCACCCCAGCACGTCGCTGGGAGAGGCAGCACCTGGCCTGGCCCTCTGAGTCCTGACGGATTATTCCTGTCGCGTGTAAGAGCGTCCAGTACAGCGGCGCGCGCTGCTGGGTCACCCTCAGCCTGCGCCCTGCGGGTCAGGGCGCACTCGCCTCCCGGAGCCCCCGGCCCGCCAGGGGGCGCTACGCCGGGGTTCGAGGTTGGATCCGCAGCTGCCTCCCGCGCCGTGGGACTTTGGACAAGTCCCCTCCTCTTCCTGAGCCCCGTGTCCCCGTCTGGGGACGGGATGAGGCGTAGAGTAAGTGCCCTCTCCGTGCTGGTCGTTCTATAAGACATCCACTTGCCGCGGTCAGCCCCGAACTGCTCGACCCCTTGCTTCAGGCCCAGCGCGGAAGTTCCCTTGGGGCCAGGCGCGTAGTGGGCCCGCGTCAAAGCGCAGTGTCTGCGAGAGACAAGCTGTCCCTTCCTCCCCCCGCTGGGGTTAAGGCCCAAGCTACTCCGCCGGCGAGAGAAGTGGCCTCCCGGGCTGTGCACCGGGTGCTCAGTAGCCGCAATCCGCTCCAACAGGTGGTTATAAGCCTTGGGCTCTGAAGTCCTTGGAAACGCCACCGCTAGGGCGGCCGCCCCTCTGAGTCAAGCCGGCGGGGCCACGCCGAGCCTCCGCTATCGGGAGGAGCTCGCACTGGACCGGGAGCGGGCACCGCGCTCGGGGCCGGGTGTCCACGCGGCGCGCAAGGTCGGCGCGGGCCAGGCCTGAAGCCTCGGGCTGCGCAGCTGGCAGAGCCGACCCTGCAAGCCGGTGACGCCGAACGACCGCTTCAAGGTTACCTGCGACGCGAAGCTAGGCCGGGCCCACAACCCGGCTTTGACCCCAGCCGGCAGTCTTGCGAAATCTGTCTGCTCTGCTGCGAACGATGCGCCGGGTTACCCGCGAGACGGGTTATTTTAGAAGTGGGAAGGGTGGGGTGGGAGAACCCGGGGCACCTCCTGCCACCCCTCTGGAGCTGGACCCTGAGAGCCTAAGGACCCTCAGGGTCACGGAGACACCTCAGCACCAGGAGGTGGGAGGTGTGGGGCTCGTGCGCGAGTTCAGCCAGATGTTCGCGGCAGCTCCAGATGTGCCTCCGGTCCCGGGACAGGACTCTTCTCCTCCCCACCCCCAGCCTGGAGCTCAGGTCTGTAAACAAAGTCCCAGTTCTCCCCTTCCCCCGCCGCCTCGGGGAATCGGTCTCAAAGCAAGGCGTCCGCCCCCCGCCCCCAATTTGGTAGAAGCTGCAGTGCTTCTCCGCCTCTGGCCACCCTCTCCCGCCCCGCCACACACACCCTCTTGCCCGGCCTCACGATCCAAGTCCCCCACCCCCGGGATGGCTCGGGCATGACCTCATTCGCCTGCCCAGTGGGAGAGAGAGGGTCGAATCGGGGGAACCGGGCCGGGAAGGCTGGCAGCGGCCCGCACAATCGGCACATCCCACCTCCAGCATACAGGCCGGGAAAGCCCGCGCCCCCCAGGCCCCCGCCGCTGCGCTCCTCCAGGGGGTTCCTCGGAGAACCGCAGAGGGGAGGTGTGGAAAAGGACTTGATGTGCTTACCCTACGGGGTCGCGCCATCCCCCTCGGACTCGGACGCCCCCGCCCTGGCAGGTCCCAGCTGAGCACCCGCGCGCTGCCAGCGGCCACTGCTCACCTCCTGGGGCGCTCGACGGGCGCGCCCTGAGTGCCCCGCTGCCCGGGCCGGCGGGGGAGCGGCTAGCGCGGCCCCCAGCGGACCCGAGCGCTCTCCGGGCTGGGCAGGCGGCGAGGGCGCCCTCTTCGCGCAGCGGCAGCAGAAGGACGCCCGGGATCCCCGCGAACAGCGGTCGGCTCGGGCTCCGCGAGGACTGACTGTAGCGCGGACTCAGGCTGCAGGGGGCTGCCCGGGCTCTCGGGGCCTGCGCTCGCCCGCTCGCCGGAGCTCTCCTGCTCGCGCGGCGCGGTCTCCGGCGCGGGCCGCCCAAACTGCTTTATAAGGCGCGGGCAGTCGCTTTGATCCGCCCACGTCAGCGCGCCGAAACCCCACCGGGTGGCTCCGGCCGCGCGCGGGGGGCGGGGGCGGGGTCCCCGCGGAGCCACGGACCCGCGGCGCCAGCGGCACAGAGGACTTCGCAGCCTGTTGAATTACAAAGCGGGGACTTATTAACTGGAGCTGGTTTTTAATAAGCATGCCTGCTGCCAGCCTACTGCGGACCTGCGGTGCGTGGGGCCCAGGTAGGGCCGGTTTCTAAAGCTCGCAGCCAGCCGAGCAAGGAACCTCAACCAGTCTGGTTTGACAAAGGAGAAAGCCAAGGCTCAGAGGCAAGTCCCACTTGGGGCTCAGCCTGGAGCCCCGCGGGTATCACTAGGTGTTCCTCTTGCAGATCGGTTACTTGAGACATCTGGGGGTCCCGAGGACTGCGTTGGCGTCCCAGGACGTCCTTTGAGGGGTCATCTCTCTAATCGTCTGGTTCCAGTTCTGGAAAAGGGATCCGCCATCCTGAGTTTTCTGCGGAGAAAAGGAGCGACAGCGCGCTGCACTGTGAAGCCCGCCGTAAACCTTGAGCACTAGAAGGCAGGCGTTCCAGCCTCTGGGGTGACTGTTGGGGAGTCTTCTGGACACCTTGCGTCCTGTCCCCGCGGGGGGGGGGCGGGTACCAGCGGAGAACGGTTTTAGAAACTAGTTGGGGGGGCGCCTGGGTGGCACAGCGGTTAAGCGTCTGCCCTCGGCTCAGGGCGTGATCCCGGCATTATGGGATCGAGCCCCACATCGGGCTCCTCCGCTATGAGCCTGCTTCTTCCTCTCCCACTCCCCCTGCTTGTGTTCCCTCTCTCGCTGGCTGTCTCTCTCTCTGTCGAACAAATAAAATAAAAATAAAATCTTAAAAAAAAAAAAAAAGAAACTAGTTGGGACTACAGAGGTGCTTCCCATCCAGCAGCCAGCCGGCCTGGGGCTAGAGCTGTGTTTCTGAGGCAGCTTCCCTGGGACAGGTTAGGTGAGTGCCCATCCCTTCCCGCACACACACCTTGGCCTTTCTGGCTGATGGTACACCCGGCTCTCCCATTTCTAACTTGCTGGGTCAGGTGCTGAGGTTTCCATGGTTTCTGTTTGCTCCAACTCCGGGGGCCTCAGTCCCAGCATAATCTCAAGGATAATCTAGTTCATTAGAAGGGAAATATAGACTTCGTGAAAAGGGGCTTGTCTCGGGTCCCTAAAACACTTGATACGCTTTTGTCCATTCTTTGCAGCTGCCCCCCGAGTGGCACCCATAGGCTGGCCCAGCCTGGCTGCAGGTGCCACCGCATACACACACACCTCCGGGCCCACAGAGCCCACTGCAAGCTCTCGGCCCAACAAATACCCTCTGCACGTGACAGCCAGTCCCCCTTGCACACAGGGCTGGGACATGTCACCCCACAAATGGTCACAACCCACTCAGGAGATACTTGTACACACCATACGCCCACACACATTTAGTAACAGACACAAGTGAAATGGCCATTTACATCTTTAAGACGAGGCCAAACACATGACTGCCCCCAGCCAGTTCATGCACACAGATAGGCTTCCTTGCACGGCTAGAATGCACACGCAGCTCCCGAGCACGCAACACCGAATGCACATATACTCCTGCATAGAGTCATGGGAATGTCCCTGTGAACACAGGCTGGGACACCCCATCTCCTCCCCCAGAGCATTAGGGTCAATAAAAGCTGTGGGAGGCTAGGGGTTATAAAAGCTGCAGGAAGGTAGTGGGGCTTTGGGTGGGGTGTCTAGAAAGTGGGCCTGGAGGGATAAGGCTGTTCCAGAGACCGAGGCATCCAGGGACCAAGACTGTGTCTTAGCTCTCCCACCCCAAGGCACTCTGGCCCCATAGAGCCATTCCAGGTGGCCTCAGTCCAGTTGGGATGCACCCTCCTCTGGGTCTAACTTTCTGCTTAGAGAAAAGCTAAATGAGTTGCCTGCATTTTCTTTTCTTTCTTTTCTTTTCTTTTCTTTTTTTTTTTTTAGATTTTATTTATTTATTTGACAGAGAGAGAACACAAGCAAGGGGAGTAGCAGGCAGAGGGAGAGGGAGAAGCAGGCTCACCGAGCAGGGAAGCCGAATGCAGCCGCTTAAAGACTGAGCCACCCAGGGGCCCCGCTTGCAAACATTTACATAAGCGGTCCTCCAGCCAGAAATCTCCTCCTGGCTCCCAGCTAGAGTAGAAACAGAAAGCGTTTAGGAGTCACACACCCTTGGGCTCCGATACTGATTTTGCCCCATTTTATTTTTGGCAGTGTGATCGTGAGCAAGGTGTTTAAATTCCCCAAGTGTTAGTTTCCTCATCGGTCAAATGGGAATAATGCAATCCCATCAAATCTTCTGTATCCTCCAAGATGGGATTAGTATCCCCATTTCATAGATATGGAAGCTGAGGCTCAAAAGGGTGGGGCTGGCAACTGTTGGAGCTAATATCTGAACCCGGATCTTTCTGGTTCCATGTGTACTATAGCTGATAGCCCCTATTGAATCGGATGGGGGGGATCCTGACTTCCCACTGTCTGAAGAGTTGAGGGAAGCCAGGAGAAAGTCCCAGAATTCCTGAAGCCCAGCCCTGAGGGCCCCTCCATGATACTCGGCTCTATCTTGTGAATCAAGACCCAGCCCTTAGCTAGGGCTGAAAACCCTGTCCTGGGAGGGGAAGGGAGGGGAGGGGAGGGGAGGGGAGGCAAAAATGGAGGCCAAGCCCTGGCTTCAGAGTCAAGGCAGGCCTGGGGCAAGGGGCTGCCCCTCCCTGAGTGCCAGCCTCCCCATTTTGTATAAGAGAAGTAGTTTACCACCTCGGGCATTCTGGGATTCTCAGAGACACTTGTGAGAAAAAATTTCTTCATCTATAGGACCAACAGACCTCCCGTCTTCCCTTTTCCTCCTCCTTCCTTCTGTCCAGGGGCTCCTCAAGGGCTGCTGTGTGTCAAGGCTTGCTGGCCGCGTGGGTTGCAAGCTCCCCTTCCGAGGAGAGGAGGCTCTGATCTAGGCTGGGAGGGCATGCTCTTGGCTGCTGCTTGCCGTAGATGTTCATATATTTTCCTTCTCCTCAATTACCCCCGGTGATTCTGGTTATCTGATCGCCCAGACGTGCTGGGGACTTCCTGTCCATGGGCTTCTCAGCCCCTGCCTAACTGCCATTGGTCAGGGGCACACACCTTTCCATCCCCCACCCATGCACAGCCTGCTATGGCGGGGGGCATCCAGGCTGAAAGGACATGGGGGTGGGGGAAGCTACAGTTCCAGTTCTGTTCATCATGCTGGCCTCTACTGACCCCTCCACCCACCTCAGCTTCCCTTCCGTGGGGTGAACCGGCTCTTTCTGGGAGCCCTGGATGGGGAGACAGGTGACCCAGATGTAGGCCTTAGCCCTGTCAGTAGTTTGCTGTGTGATAGCAGATAATTGTTTTGCCCTTCCTGGGTCCTAGTCACCCCATCTGTGAGGGGGTTATACTAGGTAACCCCCAAGGGCTTTTTCAGCTCTAGGACCCAGGTCTTGGATCTCCTTGACTCTTACCTATGTCATAGGATGAACCATGGACATGGTGGACACTATGAGACCAAAGGTGCTATTTCCAGCTCAATAGTGCTTTCTAGAAAGTCTTCCTGGGAAGGCAGGTGAACAGGGGTCTGGGCAGAGTAACCCAGCTCAGCTGTCCTCTGATCTCGGGGTGGGCATGCCCCCTGAGGCCATATCTTCCAGACCAAGGGGGAGGGTAACCAAAGAGCATGTCATCAGAATACCTGGGCCCGGCTCTTAGGTTCTCCTCCTTCACTCACCCACTTACCCTGGGAAGTCACTCAGCCTCTGTGATCCTTGGTTTCATTATCTGCAAAATGGGAACACCTTTAAACCACCCTCTCCCAGGTTACGGGGAGAGAACATTGCAGGAAAGAAGTACTATTGGCTGACCCCGCGCCTACAGGGCACCAAGTCGTTTCTGTGCCTGAGGGTGAGACCGGCATTGCTCTGCAGAGGAGAGCACTGCCCCCGAGACCTGTCTGGAAATTGGTGCAAGATCTTGCAGCCCCTGAGTGGTGGAGGCTGGCTGTGAAGGCAGGGCTGCAGCTGTCTCAGCCTCTGCCCTAGCCTCTGCCCATCGCCTGGGGGAGGGAGTTCTGCGCCCCTCTTCCCGGGGTACCTCGGGGGAGGGACTGTGATTTTACAAGCCTCAGGGAGCAGGCTTGAGGGGCCGAGGTCGACCGAGAGGTTTCTTTCCTGGGTGCACATAACAAAATGCCACCAGCCCTGTCTACAGAGAGTGTCACTTCTGAGAGGCCACTTTCAACTCTCCATCGTTTAGTTGTAGTGGTGACCGCTCACGAGACAGTGTTTGCGTTTCCGGGCCTTTTTCAGCTCCGAGAGAGAAACCCAACCCCAACCAGCTTAAACAGAAGAAAACCCGATGGGCTCATGCAGCTGGAGGAGAAACTGGGGTGGCTGGTGACCTGCAGGGACAGCTGTACTCCCCAGGGTTTGGGGCTGGTGCTGGGGTGCTAGGAGCCCCCCAAGTGCTGTGTGAAACTCACAATCCATCCAGTTATTGTCACTGGTCTGAACTCTTTCTGGGAAGGTCAGTGAGGTAGTTTTTAATGTCATCAATTCCTCTCATCTCAGGACACCCCCCCCCTTTGAAATATGACTCCACCCAGAGGTGAAGTTTATTTCCCCATCCCTTGCTCTGGGCCGGCCTCAGGGCTCACTTGGACCCGTGCAAGTGACAGAACTGAAGCTGTGCGTGTTCTGGGGCCCAGACGTCAGGGGCCTTGCAGCATCTGCGTGCACCCCCCGCCCCCCCGGAGCCGGCCCACCGCATGTCAGAAGCCCAGACTGGGCTACTAACTGATAGAGGCCCGGTGCAGAGGGAGGCCGGCCTGGACCAGCCAGCCCAGCAGAACCCAGGCCTGGCTGACCTACCAGCCAAATGTAGCCGTACGAGCGAGCCCACGGAGAGTGCCAGACCTGGCCTGTCAGCCCGCAGAATCAGGAGAATCAGCCCACGGTTCCCTGTTCCCGTCAGCCACCACATTCTGACATGCTTTGTTACCCGGCGAGAGACACCGGAAGCGACTGGGCTTAACTAGTGAAAAAGCTAAAAATGTGCATTTGTCTAAGGTCATTTCAGAATCTAGCATCGGGCCATTCACCCAGTCATGTCTCAGAAGTTCTGGCCCTGGAGCCCCGGTGAATGTCTTCATTGCTCTGGCAACATATGTGGCCCGCGACTGGCTCTGTCTGGCCCACGCTGCATCCCCGGAGCTCCCTCAAGGCCAGCCGACAGGGATTGCTCCAAAGTTGCCAAGTGAGTAAGCGAATGGCCTCACCCAGCCTCTGCTTACAAATGCCCAGGGAAGGGAGCCCACTCCCCCCAGGACAACCTCTTCCATGGTGAGAGCGCTCTACCTGGGAGAAGGTTCTCCTGCATCTAGAGCGGAGACCTAGGACTCCTCTGGTGGCCCTACTTCTCTTCCCGCATCCGCTCTTCTCTATGGCGGCCTTAGGCGTGTCACAGTGGTCCCCGACAAGCTCCCTTACTAGCAGGTATTTCGTGCACACAGAAGGCCGGCCACCCCCTACCCTTAAGGAAGTGTTTCCACCAGGGCCCCAAACAAGCACGGTTTCTGGGATCATGCGGTTTGGGGTTTTAACCCCAGCCCCACCTCTGTATGGCCTTGGATAAGACATTTCCTGTCTCTGAGCCTCAGTCATCTCATCTGGAAAATAGGAGTAGTGAAATGTACCGCCTAGGGTTGCTGTGGGACTTGAAGATGATATATGTAAAATGCTCTGCTTGCAATCAGCCCTCGATCAAGGTTAGTTCCTTTTCTGCCAGGTACATAAACAGTTCCAGATGGAGAGCTCATTTGTACTTAGCGTTCATGTCTATATAAATAATGTGCAGGTGGGGGAGGAATTGTCAGGTGGCTGGGGATGGGGGGGCATTCCCAGGAGTGGGAACAGCTGAAGCAAAGACAAGAGGGAGAAGTTTGGTTTCAGGGAAGGGTAAGTCAGGGGCTCGGTGCTGCTGGCATCCAGGGCAGCCGGAAGGGAAATGACCGGGGAGGACAGGCCCACACCAGGGAGGACCCTGAGTGCTGGGCTAAGCAGCGTGGGCTTGGCCAAGGGCAGCCGGGAGGAGGTCTGAAGCAGGAGGGTTGAGGTCAGGGGTGGGATTCAAGTCTGGGCAGATCTTAAGGGGAGTGGGGTCGGGAGGGGAGGGGAGAGAGAGTTCCTGGGAGGCTGAGAGGGGGCCAGTTGGGGTGGGAGCAGGGGGTGCTTAGGGGCATCGTGGGGAGCGAGAGCCTGGCCACTCAGCATGGACACACCTGTCATGGGAGGCCGGGCCCTTGACCTCTGGCCGGGTACCTGTACTCTGCATCTTCAGAGCCAGGACCTGTTGGCAAGAGCACTTCTTCTGCCTTTTCTGTCTGAGAGGAGGTTGTGAGGGAAGCCAGAGAAAAGCCGGCCTGGTCTGCAGCCAGAGGGATGCAGGGTAGACCAGAGGGGAACTCATCTTACCCATTTCTCTGGTGGGGACTCAGGGAAGTCCCTTTCAAGATCTGCTTGCTCAGTTTACAAACCGTCCCGGCCTCCAAGCTGAGCTTTCCAGTTTTTTTACAGCCTTGCCACAGTTATGGGCTCCTTTGAGACTTAGCTGCCTAGGGAGGGAGGGAGGCTGAGCAGAGATGATTCTGTTTTTAAGAGGGGGAAACCTAGGCCCAGAGAGGGCGAGTGACTTGCCCAAGACCACACAGCAAATATACAGCAGAGCTGGGCAGGAACTTGGACCTCCCGCCTCCCGCTCCCATCCTAGCCTCTTTCCACAGCACTGAGGGACTGGGCAAGATGTTCTCACTTACCTGGGTGAAGAGTGAGGGGAGCCAGAGAGAGGTTGACAGCTGTCAGCAGACAACACTTAACCTAAACTGACAATTTAATTGTGAAAATGTGGACAAGGTACAGTTGTATGTAAGGAAATCCAGACGGTCTGGGCCCCTGGGGAGCCTCAGCCAGCACCCCAGTTGCCGGGGAAACAGAGAGGATTGGAGATGATGTCACTAGACTCGGAGGCTCAGGTATGGGGGATGGGCTACCCAGTCATCTCTTTGGGACCAGATGGGGCTGTGGGCCTGGCCACAGGCTGTCATTCCCGTGGTTAACTCTTTCCCTTGCAAATAGGGCAAAAGGGGGCTCCAGAGCAAGGTGGTGACTTACCCAAGGTCACACAGGGGGTCAGTGACTGAGCTCCCCTCATTAGGTGACCGTGTCTACTCATCTAGCAGGCCGCAGGGCCTGGTCAGAGTCATCTGAGTCCCCATGCCCAGCACAGGGCCTTGCAAAGAGCAGAGCTCAACTCTGTCGTGAGGGCTACATGGTCCCTTTATAGAACGGGGGGCCTGGGCCACTTCGGGACATGACACGTGTAAAGTCATAGTAGCCTTAGAAAAAGAGGAACGCTGTGCACGCTTTCAGAGCAATGCTCCGTGGTTCAGGGGACACTAAGCTCAGAAAGAGCAGGTCACCAAGCCAAGGTCGCCAGCAGGTTGGGGCCGCACTGGGCTGACCCTGAGTCATGCCACATAGGTATGACACCTTACATGACCCTTACTCAGGGAGGAGTGGTCCCTTTCACTGCCGCCCCTCAGCCCCGGGCCAGAGATCCGGGCCTTGGGAAGTCTCCATTGTCGAAGGCATCTTCTCTGAATCCCCAGCTCCTGACCCAAGGCTGACGATGGACTAAAGCATCACTAACAACGCGAACTGCCCTTAGCATGGTCCCTACTGTGTGCCTGGCTCTCTGTTCCCGACCTCAAATATTGACCCCTCTAGGGGCTGGGAGTCACAGTTCGCAGCAGTCCAGAAAACAGAGGCTGAGGATGGGGGGGTAGTGGTGTCACTTGCCCTCCTGCACAGAGCCAGGAAGTCAAAAGCTGGGACTTACCCCCCAGGTCGTTCTGTATCTAAAAACTGTGACTGCCTTCTTCTCAGGCTCTTAGATCCGCCCACACTGGACCCCTAGGGGAAAGGTCAGCTGAGTGTTTGCCTGCCCAACCTTCCCCCTTCCTTTTTTTCCCCCCTAAAGATGTTATTTATTTATTTGAGAGAGTGTGTGAGAGAGAGCACATGAGGGGGTGCGGAGGGGCAGAGGGAGAGGGAGAAGCAGCCTCCCTGCTGAGCAGGGAGACCTATGGATGAGGGGCTCCATCCCAGGGCCCAGAATTACGACCTGAGCTAAAGGCAGGTGCTCAACTGACTGAGCTCCCAGGTGCCCCATCTCCCTCCCACTTCTAATGGTGAAAGTTCCCCCCTTTCAAACAGCCACGGAGACCAGTAATCTGCTAGAAGGCCTGGCCTTTTGGAGAATTTCATCTTCCTAGCCATATTATATGACCCAACTGGACCAAACAGAGCTGTTGTCCTCAATTTGCATAAATAGGTTCTGGGAGGGAGCACTTAGCTCCCCTTTGGAATGCAAGCTCGAAAACGTGTGATTCCCCGGAGCTTCCGGAGGAGAACTATGCCCTGCCTTGTGAGGAAGCCCAGGAGAATGAGGCAGGAAGAGAAGAAACAGGCGGGGCGGCAGTGGGGGGTGGTTGGGGGTCATTGGAGTCCCCAACCACACCCTTGTCCCTCCCAGGTATATGGGCCAGGAATCCATGTTCCTTAGGCTCCCTGAAAGTGGGTCTTTATCTAGGCTCTTGCAATAGAAGCCGTCCTGACTCTTATTTCTGCAATGTGCTATGCCATTGTGATAGGAAGTACAAGATTAATAAAAGTGTAATAAAAGATTAATAAAAGTTCTTGTCCTCCAGGAACTATCTGGGTCGGAGAGAGCGGGGAGAATATAGTTCTGGGTTCTATCCCTACTCTGTCTCAGACTTGCTGTGTGTTCCTTCCCCTCGCTGGCCTATAACTTCCCTACCTTTCACATGGGCAGGGGTGGGGGTGGGAGGTGGATATTAGGTGCAATGTTCTGCAAGATCCCCTCCAGATCTACTCAGCTACTTAAAAAAAACCAAAAACATATCATTGAGAAATCCATTCACCCTTTTAAAGTGTACAGTTCACTGGTTTTTAGTACAGTTGTAAATTTGTGCAACGATCCCAACTATCTAATTTCAGAACAATTCCATCACCCCAAAAAGAAATCCCCCCACCGATCATTCCCCATTCCACTCACCACCTCAGCCCCTAGCAACTGCTAATTTCCTTTTTGTTTCTACAGATTTTCCTATTCCAGACACTTCAACTTCATTTTCAAGTTCATCCATGTTTTGGCATATAACAGTACCTCTTCATTTCTTCTTATAACTGGATAATATTTCATTTTATGGATATACCCTATTTTGTTTATCCAGTCATCAGATGATGGACATTTGGGTTGTTTCCACTTTTTGGCTATCATGAGTAATGCTGCTAAGAAAGGTCATGTACAAGCTTTCCATGAAATATATGCTTTCAATTCTCTTGCATATATACCTAGGAGTAGAATTGCTGGATTCCAGGGTAACTCTATATGCCTTTTGGTGAATTGCCAAATTGTTTTCCACAGTGGCTGCACCCTTTCACATGTCTTCCAGCAGGGTATGAAGATTCCAGTGTCTCCACATCCTTGTCAGCACTTACTGTTTTCTAACTTTTTCTTGTGGCCATCCTGGTAGATATGAAGTGGTTTCTCATTGTGGTTGTGATTTGCATTTTCTTGGTAACTAATGATGTTGAGCATCTTTTCCTGTGCTTGTTGGCAATTCATAGATCTCCTTTGGAGAAATATTTATTCAAATCTTTTGCTTATTTAAAAAATTAGGTTATCTTTTAAAAAAAATTATTGTTGAATTGTAGGAATTCTTTTTATACACTGGATCCTAGGATGCTATAGCTTTCCTGGATACATTACTTGCAAATATTTTCTCCCATTATGTAGGTTGTCTTTTCACTTTCTTGATAGTGTCTTTCGAAGCATAAATTTTTAAAATTATTATGAAGTCAAGTTTCTCTCTCTTTTCCTTTGGTTGCTTATGTTTTTGGTGTATATCTAAGAAATGATTGTCTTATCCAAGGGCACAAAGATGCACACCTATTTTTCTAAGAGTTTTCTAGCTTTAGCTCTAATTTAGGTCTTTGGCCCATTTTGAGTTAACCTTTGTAAATGGTGTGAGGTAGGGGTCCCAACTTCATGCTTTTGTATGTGGATATCCAATTGTCCCAACACCATTTATTAAAAAGACTGTTTTGTCTCCCTTGAAATGTCTTGGCTTTCATGTCAAAAATTAATGGACCATAAATGTATGGGTTTATTTACGTAATTCCCTTGTAAGTGACATCCAAGAGGTAAGTTACAGTTGCATAGTCACAACTATGTGGCTGGTAGTGTGGAAGAGGGAGGAGAACAAATGAGAAATGTGGAATCCTGTGGACTGGATCCAGTATAACCCTAGGCAAACTACTTTATTTTGTCTTTTAAGAAAGAGCACCAGGGGTGCCTGGGTGGTACAGTGGGTTGAGCATCCGACTCTTGGTTTCAGCTCAGGTCATGTTCTCCAGGTCCTGGGATCAGGCCCCGTGCTGGGCTCTGTGCTTGATGCAGAGTCTGCTTGAGATTCTCTCAGCCTCTCCAGCTAATGCTCTCTCTCTCTCTCAAATAAATAAATCTTTAAAAAAAAATAGCTCAATATGTTGTACTGAACACATCCTCTCTTTTATTTTATTTTATTTTTTATTTTTATTTTCTTGAGTAGGCTCCATACCCAACATGGGGCCTGAACTCATGACCCTGAGATCGAGAGTTGTATGCTCTGCCGACTGATCCAGCCAGGTGGCCCTGAACATATTCTCTTGTAAAAAATACCAACATCTGGGTACGCCTGAGCCTCAGTTCCTCTTCTGGCACATCTAAGCCTTAGAGCTGGTGTAAGACTCAAAATGAGAAGGGGGAAGCAGAAGGGGGTACCAGGTGCGATCAGGGACACAAGGAATGGTTTGGAAGCTAGAAAGTGTGGGGGGTGATGTTGGGGGGGCAGTGAGGAGTCTGTAGGGGGTGGGGGGATGTTGAAAGGCTGCCTCTCTTGTCCTTAGGTTCGTGAAAAACCAAAAATTCTGGTTCCTGCATCATAGCACAACTCAGAAGCCACCTCCCATGTCCCCCTCGGGAGCCCCGTGGCAGAGGGGCCCAGCTAGGACATCCAGCGAGGTCTTCCAGCTGCAGGGCTAGCAGGGACCAGGCTGTGCGTGTCCTGGCGCGGTGGGCTCCGCTCAGTCTGGGTGTGGCGGGGCTGTGCAAGAGAGAGAGCAAGGTGGTTGGGGTCCAGCGTGGGGGGGGGGCTTCTGTTTCTTACTTTGTGGTTAAGTGAGCAAGACATGCAGACGTTCAGGGAGAAGAATGTGCAGAAGGAGGCTAAGAAGAAACTCCCATGTGTGGAGTTCCTACTATTCCCCGGAGGCACGCTGAGAACAGCTCAGCTCACGACCGCCCAGAGCAACCAGAGTTAGGATCAGCCCCATTCCACAGAACCCGAAACGGGCTCCGAGAGAAGGCTACATCTGCCTCAGATGACAGGTGACAGAGCTAGGCTTTGAGCCCTGCTCCATCTGTCCTAAAGCACGTGCTTTCCCTTTATGCCCTAGCTACCCTGGAGAAAAGGGAGAAAAAAAAGAAGGAAGGCACAGAAAGGGGCCCGGCTCGGGGAGAGTCACACGGAGAGGAAAATAAAGAGAGGCAAAAAATAAAAAACAAGCGTGGAAAGAGCGCGAGGCTGCAGCCGAGGCCTGGAGCGGGTCCTCAGGGAGCAGCGGAGGGCGGGGATGGCCGGAAACCGGCGCACGGAACCTGGAGCCAAGAACCATGCTTGGCCGGAGACCTGGTGGAAAAGCTCGCACCTCAAGATACTGAAGTGGAGGAAGCTGGCGTGGGGCGGGGGGTGCGGGGTCTGCCTGGGAGGAGGGCAGTGGGGCCGGATGGCCAGGGGGCTGCCAAGCAGGGCTCTTCACACATTGTCCAGCTCCAATAACCCCCGTGGCTGCTGGGGCTGGCAGGCCTGGCTCCTGGCCTCACAGAGCAAGCTGGGAGGCTGGGAGGGAGGGAGCCAGGACCAGGCCTTCCCGGAACACTGGTTGTTGTTCGCACAGACCCGTTAGTGCAGCCTGTGAGGAGGGAGGCTGCAGTTGATTACTCGAACCGGCCAGGCCACCGGAGAGTGAGCGGGGACACAAGCAGCCGCAGAGAGGCACGGCCCCCAGCCTCCAAGGCTCCGCGGTCAGGCAGGGCCTGTTGCTGCTGCAGCTGTCCCCCACTCCCTGCTCTTCATCCACGCTGGCCTTCCTCTGCAGACACTTAGGGCCTCGGCATGGTCGGGAACAGCCTGCCCTAGGCCATCACCACCAGCTCTCCACACCCACCCCTTCACTGTTTCTCCTCGCCCTCGGAACTCCACTCCAGCCGCACCAGTACCTTCAAAACCTCCTGTGCTTCTCCTCCCCAGCCCCGATGACAATCATAGTGACAAAAGAAATTCTTCACTGTGTGTTTGACTGTTTAAAAGTCTGTCTCCCTTGCTAAGGGCAGGGTCGCGTCGGACTTGCCCACCACTGTACCCTGAACACCCAGCCAAAGGCCACAGTGCATCGTTGAATAAATCGGCCTCCCACTTGTGTGCCATCCTGTAACTTGGGGTTCTTTCCTATACGAGGAAAGGAAAGGAAGCTAGTCCTCGAGAGAATAACCTTCTGGGTACCAGGTGCACTTCTGATTTCTTCCATAGCTCTGAGCTCTGCAGGGGAGAGACTGCGTGCCATCCCTTCTCTTCCCCAGCCTCCAGACTAGCGTGGGGCCGGAAGGAGGGGCTCCAGTTGGACTTACTGATGAGTGATCACACTGTGAATAGTGTCGTGGTGGACCCCAAGAAGTCCAAACCAGAAGGAACCCCAGAGGTCTGAGATCACATGCTGAGTGCAGGCCCTGGGGTATTGTAGACACAAAAAAGTATTGGTGTTCCTTCTTCTAGAGGTCCTCTTGTCCAACCAACCATCTTTCTTTTGTTGTTGTTATTTCTTAAGTGTGCAATTCAGTGGATTTTAGTACAGTTGCAAAGTTGTGCAATCATCACCACTACCTAATTCTAGAACATTTTCATCAACCCAGAAAGAAACCCTATCACCCACCTGACACCCAGAGAGGGTGGTGCCCCACCTAATGTCCCATCACCAGCTCACGGCAGCACCAAGACTCGAGCCTGGGCCTCCTGACACGCAGTGTGCTTGGTTGGGCAGCATGGCTGGGCTCTCTCCGGCACTCCCGGGCGTCATCTGGTGCCTGCCGCCAAAGAGCTGTTTAGCAAAGACTGAACAGGTAAGACGAGACCGGACCACCTCTAGCTATGCCCTTAATGGCTCAGAGCCCACCTGCGCCCGCAATGGAGCTGAGGGCTTTTGAGGTGCAGGAGACACACCTGGAGGTCATTTCCAGCAGGTGCACTGCCTCCCACCATCCAGTGTCCTTCCATGGCTGGGGCTGCACTTTCCCCAAGTGACCGCATGGCCTCCTCTCGCTTCCTTCAGCATCGCCAAAGGCCTCCTTCTCAGGGCCACGTGTGCAGAGCACCCTATTTATGAGTGCAGAAGGGCCCGGCCCCTCCCTGCTGGCACTCCGGTCCTCCGTCCCGGCGAACTTTTCCTCCGCAGTGCTCACCGTCCTCCATCGGACAGATCGTATCCTTCTCTTCTTCCCTCTTCTTCCTCTGGTTACTATCTGTCCTCCCCCACGAGCGTTCAGCGCTGTGAGGGCAGAGGTTTCTGTCTGCTTTGCTCCTGGCTCTACCCCGGCTCCACCCCCGCTCCCAAACAGTGCCTGGCACGCAGGTGTTCTCTCAGTCCTGACCGGATGCGTGCATGACACATGAATGGCCAGCTATTGCTGCATTTTCCTCTTACCAGCAAGAGTCAGGGGAGGGATTTTATGCTTGTTCACAGATGTGTCGTCGTCCACGCGGGCTGCTGTAACAAAACAGACTGGAAGGATTCAACAGCACACAGTTATTCCTCACGGTTCTGCACGCCGGGCAGTCCACGATCAAGGTGCTGACGGACTGGCTCTTGGTGAGGGCGCACTTCCCCACCTTCAGGTGGCCACCATTTCACTGTGTGCTCACGTGACCTCTTTGTGCCCACGCAGGGAGAGAGGCAGCGAGAGTGAGCTCTGATCTCTCTTTCTCCTGCGAAGACACGAATCCGAAGACACGAATCTCATCGTGGGGGCCCCACCTTCATGACCTCATCTAATTACCTCCCAAAGGCCCTACCCCACATACCTTCATGCTGGGGGGTAGGGACTAAACGTATGAATTGGGGGGGGGGTGGACTCGAACATCCAGTCCATCACAAATGGCAAGCCGAGGTCCAGAAAGGTCATGTGGGAACCAGAGGCAGACCATCACTGCCACCCCTTGGTCCTGTCAGGCGAGGCTGGAGTGGGCTTAACATAGGCATGGGGAAGCAGGGGCCAGACCTCCCAGGTTTGCCATTGTTCTTAGGGCCCCGGAAAGCAGAGCCAGTCTCCGAGCCCAGCCTCTACCCCTTCCTGCAGTAATTCAGCCTCTTTCACATTCCATGCCTTAGCCAAAATGGAAAAAGAAAGGAAAAAAGGCAGTGCTATTTTTTAAATGGCCTTAGCTCTGTGAGCTCCAACATGGAAACGGCTGTCCATGATGTCATGGGCCCCGAGGCCCTCTGGGCAACGTTACTGACACTTCATACGGTGGGCCGGGCCCAGGGTCCACACACTCGGCTTGCCAGAGCTACGTGAGACTGCGGGCAGGCACAGGCTCCATCTATAAGCCTGGGCCAGACCCCCTGAGCCAGGGTGGAGCCAGGCACTGGGCAAGCAGGGGTACCCCGGAGTCAGAGCCCAGGAGAGCACCTCACTTTGTATCGTCCACAGGTCTTTAAGGTCCACCTCACATGGGGTTGATGGCAGCCTTGAGACACACAGAGGACAAACACTGCGCTCTGTGACTTTCTGTGGGGGAGCAGAGCGCAGAGTGGGGTGGTGTCCTGCACATGGTCACACAGCCAGGGAGTGATGGGGAGCTGGAAACCCACCCTCTGATTCTAAATTCTATGGCTCACTTGAAAGGCGAGGGGATGGTCTTTGCCCACAGGAAGCCGACAGACTGATAAAGGCTATGGGTGAACCAACCGCTAGACCAAGTTCAAGTCTTCATCTGACAGTGGAAGAAACTGAGGGGGCAGGGACTGGCCCAAGGTCACGCAGCTGATCCACAGACCCGGCAGTGTTGGTTGCAGGCTCTGGACTTCTAGCTGGGAGTCTTTCCTCCTAGATCCTGCATTTAAACAGTTCCGTTTGGGCGGAAGCTGTGCTATTCCGGAAGAGACGCCAGGCCTCTCCAGCCTCCGGTCTAAGGCTGTCTTCCAGAATCTGCTGTCAAGGCTTATTCCTCAGGGAACAGCTGTTGGCAAAAGGAGCCGAGGTATTGATTATGGCTGGGGCTGGGGGAGTGTGGCTGAGGCCCCAGGGAGAGAGAAGGGATGGGAGCAGGCAATGGAAGTTTCTCAGAGAAACAAACTAAAGGTATATTTATTTTGCTTTAGCTTATCTGTATTTTCTAACTTTTCTGCACTTATGTAATTCATTTTTCATAGTTGAAAGTGATGAACTATTTAATTGAAAATGGTCTGGGAATCCAGGACTGCCTCAGTCCTGACTCACTGTGTGAACTTGAGTGGGTCCCTACCTCTCTCTAGGCCTTTCTTAGAAATGCCAGTAATAAGGTTGCCCCATGAGACGTAAATGAATCAGAAAGTTTCCCTGGCTCAGGACACAATTCTCCAGCCTGTTCCTCAGAGATGTTAACCTGTCCAAAGAAAGAATGCAGCAACCCAGGAATGAGGTGTCCAGAGAAAAGCCAAGGTTCAGAGAAGCCCACGCTGGCCGTCTGTATGTCCAATGCTGTCCGGAAGGGAGGAGTCACTGTCTGAGGGACATGCCCATCTGGGTTCCCACAAAGGGCCTCTCTGCTCAGAGTGGAAATGGTTCATCGGGCTTCACCAAGGCCTGTGTGAACAACACTCTGCACTAGCCGTCCTCGCCCCTTTGGTCATATTCTGGGCCCACCGAGCAACAGTTTCCCAGAGACTCGGCTGCCAGGAGGGAAGGAGACTGGGGAGGGGACGAGAGCACTCCTGTCCGTGGAAGGGATATTGTTCTGTGTCGGTTCTAACAGTGATGGGAGGAGGCATTGATCTTGAGGGACACGGCTAGGGCCAGCCTGTTTGACCTCCCTGGGGGTCCCGAGAAAGCTCAGTGTCAGGACCGGCCAGGTGAGGGCCAGGCGCCAGGCTGGTCCATCACCTAGTACCTGCCACCAGTGAAAGGGTTAAATGATCTATGTGTATAGTGTTTAGAATAGTGCTTGGCATAAAAGAAGGAGCTAATAAAAACTGCTAGGTGAGAGTTAACTGGGGCCTATCTGGCCAGCAGGGTGGAATGAGAAATCTAAAGAGAAAAGGGTGTCTTGACCCTTGCCATCTGCCCAGTTGGGGTCCACTGCCACGAGGTTCACACCAGCTTTGCCCTCTATGGGCACTGAGAGGGCACCGGCTGCCTGTCCCAAAATGCAGTATCACTTTCTGGTCTTCCCCTGCTAACTCCCCTCTGATGTCTGGGCCCAAGGGAGGAATCATTGGCTCTCCACCCCTGAATTATCTCCGCACCCACCACCCATCACTCACCTCCTGTCAGCACGGAGCTAAACCTCAGCGGCCAGGAATTCTAGGTCAGGCTGGGACCCCCCCTCCCACCCCACCCCGTGTCAGGCCGGAAGGTCCTCAGTATGTGCCTTGCATGCCCTTCCGCTGAAGCACACATGGGGAAACTGAGGCCCATAGAGGGAGAGGGACCCCCTTCTACCCCCTGTCTCCAGTTTGCAGAGCCAGGGAGCTGGTGGCTGGGCTGGAGCTGGGCCCAGGCCCCGGGGCTTTCTCCCAGCCTCCTCTGTTCTTCAGGGGTCCCCAGAGGCCACTTAGGAGACTGTGCTCCCCCCTCTTTTGTAGCCACACCTCACCTGGTCTTCGTTTGCTCCATCCTCTGTGGCTCTGTCTGGGATAATTCTCACCGAGCAGGGTCAGCCCCCCGGGGAGCAGGCCGCTAACGAGCTTCAGATGTCTGGGCCAAAATGCCTCGCGGCAGGCGGCCGCTCAGCTGCTGGCGGAGGCCTGGGCCTGGCCGGTGGTGGCATGGGGAGGACGCGTCTTCCCTCCCCAGCTCACTTAACTCCCCGCTTGCATGAGGCAGGTGCCACCGTTTCTCCCCAGGGTCCCTGGCTGGGGTGGCTATTTCAAGATCTGGAAAAGGGCAGGGAGGCTGGAGGACAAAGGCATTTTGAGCACTTAGGAACTATTTCTTCTTCTTTTAAAACTTTTCTGGGTCCAGAGCTGGTCTTCGCACCGAGGTAGCCCCAGGGAGATGTCAGCTCTGGGCACGCTCAGGGCGGGGCACAAAGGCCATCTTCTCCGACCTCACAGGAACCCTGCCAGGCTAGGACTGTCACCATCCCCTTGACAGATGAAGAAGGGGAGGCTCAGAGAGGCGAGGTGCCTTGTGCAAGGTCACGCAGCCCCGAATGGCCAAGCTAGGGGGGTTCTAGCCCACCTCCGCCAGAGCCCACGCTCTTCCCTACAGCAAACTGGGACATTTCCGGAAGACCAAGATGGTATGTTGTGGTTTCAAAACTGCATGAATGGTGAGGGCCTGTGGGCTGCCTTGGGGTTTCAGATACTGAGGCCACCTTTGCGGCTAACTCCCTCCTCCATCTTGACAAGACAGCAGATTTCACATTTACAAAACATGGATCATCATCTCGACTTCAGGTGAGGTAATGCCAGTTGCCATAGTAACATCTTCAGCCACGCCTGGAACACATTCTGGGAGCCAGACCCCCTGCTGGAGATTTTCTGTTGGCTACCCGTTAAGAGCTGAGATTCCAAGCTCTGCCGCTTACTAGCTGTGTGACCCTGGGCAAGTAACTTTACCTCTCTGTGCCTCCATTTCCTCATCGGTGAAACGAGGATAACATTTGTTCCTGTCTCACAGAGTGCCGAAATTAAATTAGTTAATATTTGCAAAGGGCTTAGAAGGCTGCCTGGCATAGGGTACACACCAAGCCTGTGTGTTCGTGGATGATGGGCTCTGTCTTGTGAGACCGGCGTTAGAATTTTCCCTGAAGTGCAGATGTAGAAACGGAGGCAGCAGCACAGTGCTTCTCGAACTTAGCAGGCATCAGAATCACCGGGAGGGTTCATGACAAGATTAAACTCTGGGAAACACTGCCAGAGTTTCTGGTTCGGTAAGTCTGGGTTGGGGCCTGAGAATGGGCATTTCTGGCACGTTCCCAGGTGGGGCCGATGCTGCTGGTGCAGCGGCCACACCGTGACAGCCCGGAGTGAAGCTGTAGCAGAGCTGAGCTTGGTAACCCTTGCTCACAGGGCTCTGCAAGGACAAGGATGAAACAGGGCCTGGTGTCCCTCTGACACCTGACACCCGACACCCAAAGCAAGAATGGTGAGTGTGGAATAGGGGGAGGTGTCAGGCCGCCAGGACTCACAGCCCACCCTTTCCTCCCCGCCCCCCCCCCCCCCCCCCCCACTGAGGGCTGTAGCTCATCCCCTCGACTCCTTTCTGGAAGCTGAGTTGGGAAGATGGAGGCCACACTGTCCCCCACGCCCCATGGCAGAGGGCAGCGTGCTTGCTGTGGCCGCAGGCAGCATAAAGGGGCCTGTGTTCCGGCCGCTCACCTCCCACTGCGTGTCCAGTGGTTTTCTATTTCAGTTGCTGTAAAAATATCACCTTTGATCTCAGCTTGTGGCTCTTAAAAAAAGAAGAAACCACCAACAGCCTGGGTTTTCATTCTCCCTGGCCCCTTCTCCCTCTCACCTCGGCTCCTTACTCACCTCCCCTCCTCCCTGTGCATCCTCTCTCCTCTCCGGAGCACGAGCATCTTAGCAATCAGCTTATGGTTCTCAGTCCCTCCCCAGGTCCCTGTCCCGGGCTGTTTGCTGGAGGGACAGGGTAAAGGGGCGTGTGTGAAGGAGACTGCCCCTTCCCCTCCGCTCCTGCTGCCAACAGTCTCCAAGCTTCCCTGTTCGTGCTTCTCCAACCACTCCAGCAAACGCACAGTACCAGTCATAGCCCCGCGTCTGTGAAGGCTTGCGTTTTCCTCACAGCAGAGTGAGAACGGCTAGTGGGGCCTAAATATTTATATCGCGCCATCTACTCAGCCCAGACAGCTGCCCAGGTTTACCTGGGGGAGCAGCCTTCAGGCCTGATGGGTTTAACATCCCACCCCTTGGCTCAGCAGGCGCACACCCCGCCCCCAAGCATACACCCTTGCCCCTTTCCTGTCTACAAACTCGGGCACTTGCACCCACAGGCCCCCCAGA